>NW_025534661.1:0-169406 GCF_020615455.1 Coregonus clupeaformis
TGAGAGTTACATGGAATTTCAATAGGACACCTGCCTGGGCCCTGGTGAATCAGAACTGTACTAGGTGGAGAATTGGAAAGCAAAGACAAGGAAATTGATTTTGCTCAAACCACTAACAACCTACCTTACACACCTCTTTGGTTACCCTGCACTAAGATTTGTGCCATGGTTGTAGCACCTGCGCCCCCTTCAACCAGACCCCCAATACAATTTATTAATCATACATCACTGTGTGTTCTTGCAAAAAAAATCACGTTTTAAATGGGTTTGTTTGAATATCAGTCTCTGCCGCCGCTCAGCTAAGGAAGTCTAACCGTGGAATTTGCTAAGAGGTGGGAGGAAATCACCACAATCAGAAACCAGTAGAGAAGCCCATAAAGCCGCCATGCCAGAAAACTATCATTTAAGCAGATTCTGAAGACATGCCCTTTAAGAACCCATGACCCAATTTTCTCAGCTCTATACCGTTCCTGGGTGAGAGGACACTAAACCCTCATTCTTCATCAAAAGTTGTACTGACCTTACAAAACCTTCAGGATCAATAAAATAAGACTCCAGCAGAACCTTCCTTTTCTCCTTTAGTTCATCAGGAACCCAGAAAGCCCTTCAGCGATATATGGGCCCTCAGCCTGACTGTCTGTCAGCTCTGGATCCAATGAGCCGCCTGAAAACGAGACCGGGGTCCTCCGTCTCCCGCACACCTCACCTCCCCCTCTCTTCCCTTCCTCCATTGGCACGGTAATCGTCCTCCTCCTCCCCAGTCTCTGCCCCCCTGCACTTCCCCCTGACTGTGAGCCTCTTCCCCAATGACAGGGGCACTTTTCCTGGGATGAGCCCACCAAGCCTTCGCCCACCGGAGTCTCTGTTACTACAGAAACTCTGCCTCAGCTCATGTAGCCCAGCTGCAACTTCTCCCCACCACCGCTTTCCACGGCTCTAAACCACCTCCTGGCTGTGCACTACTACGTAGCTCAGTTGGTAGAGCATGGCGCTGCACACCAGGTTGTGTGGGGTCTGCGTTCCCCATGGGCGGGACAGTATGAAAATGTATGCACTCACTAACTGTAAGTCGCTTCTGATGTGAGCACCTGCTAAATGACTAAAATGTAATAAATTTATTTCCTCCTCCTGGTCCCCCCGCCATTTATTTTGCAACGGAGTAATTCACTACTTTAGTACGGATTAGTAAGGAAAAACACATATTCAGTACTGCTGCAGTTGCTTAACACACAGATGGCAGCATATTAATTCATGAATGACATTTCAGAAGATTAGTTTAGTTCTCTTCCTGATACACCACCACTCCACCTCACAGGAAAATCCTCATGCCTGAGCTTTTTACTGTCCCTTTCCACACTGCTAACGCAAGAGGAAGGACATAAAAGCATTTAACACATTACTGTGAAGTAATATAATGATGATTCATGTTTATTATTACCTGTTTTTATGGTCATGTTTTGAAAATTATACTTATACTATAATGATTATCAATACGCCTGAACATTAATTCAGTCACCTCTGGCTTCCACAAAAACGCATTTTCCTAGTACATTTATTGTAAAATTCATCAACCAGCATCGAGCACTCTGCCTTCACGCAAGCGAGGGGCATGTTGAGGCAAAATATGCTAACCGCGAATGTTGCATTATGTAATTTATTGGTGGGCGAAGATGCAGTGGTTTTTTTTTATTAGAGCTATTTATCAATATGAGATAATTTTTATATAGGAAGGGTTTTTATAATGCATGTTTACTAGGGTTGAGTTAGCTTATCTGAGTAGGGATTATTTGCCGGGGTCTACTCTGTCCTACATATCAACTATATTGCTGCTTGTAGCCTATAACTGATGATCCCCACACTAGAAACACCCAAAACTATCTGTGCTAGCAAACCCTGTGTTCCACCCTCCCCCTGTGTAACCTTGAGGTTTGTTAAGAAACAAACATTTGTCTACAAAAAGAGACATGTTTAACGGATTCCGCTTGGCACCCAGCCGAGAGCACACGAAACCACTTGCAAATTACCAAAACTAACCAACTACTTGCGGTCTGTTGTAGTTAATAGTAAACGGAGGCAGATTAGCCACCACAACTCTTATCGAAAGAGGCGACATCTGCACCAACACACCCCTCACAAAAATCCCACTCACAACAAGACAAACCTTTTTCATTAAC
The DNA here is from genome assembly GCF_020615455.1 of Coregonus clupeaformis. Classification (NCBI taxonomy): domain Eukaryota; kingdom Metazoa; phylum Chordata; class Actinopteri; order Salmoniformes; family Salmonidae; genus Coregonus; species Coregonus clupeaformis. The sequence continues at coordinate 2,175 of NW_025534661.1, forward strand.
ACAACCACCTACTTGTTCATTCTGGATGCAGAGTGCAGATGTTTGCCCCAACCTGTTCGCCACCATGAGCAAAACTTCCTCCACACCTTCTCCGGAACGCACCCGGGCGACAGCAGTTCCACTGGGCTGAGGCCATCACGCCGCCTCTAACAAACTACCCCTACTCCCCTCAACTCTAAACGATAAACAGTGGAAACTAATAAACAAAACCTCCACCATCAGAAAATAAATTCATTAAACGCAAGAACCAAAAAGAAAAGAGAATAGCCTCCTCACGAACCACAAAACTCTTCACTTAACCAACTTCTTCTTCTATGATATAATGGCGGTCCACAAACCAACGTTAAAGGTGCATGCCGCCACCTACTGTGCTGGAGGTAAAATAATACTTTCAACATTTCTAAATCCTCCTACCTAACTCAGTACTTCTGAGAAAATAAAGAAGAGCCCCTACTAACTTCTAACAGATCCCCATCCCAAAATCCCCCAAACCCCAACCCCGGGCCCAACCTCAATGACCCAACACTTCAATCTTTCCTCTCTTCAACATACTTACAACAATATAACAACACATGCTCCACCGCTTTCATCGACTGTACTCCTTCCAGACACAAACCATTCACATGCTTGCTAACCAGATGTAATGACGAAGTTCAATGTACAATGTCCAAAGCGCAATCTAGTAAACACCACATCTTCCTTCCTAATCTGACCTTGAATTTTTTGGTCCATTCAACTTCCCCCCAACTGACTATAATATAACTCTATTTTACTTTGTGATACAAAATGGGAAAAGGGAAATTATAATAATAAAAACTTCCAACTAACCCTACACTCATTAAATACCCACTACCCCATTCCACTACTTTGACCCTATGTGTTCCTGCACCATGCCAACGGCCTGGGAGGACGGACACCACCACTCAACACACCCTGTAAATCCTCTGAAGTCTAATCTTGTATGCCCAAATAGTTATCTGCAGCTGCCACCACAACATCTATTTTCTGTGACGAATTCAATTTCATTCAATTTCTGCCTACAGTTGATAACCATTGCTATGAACGGCAAGAAGCTAACTTTCCTAAAGCATATATCACTCGCTGGCTCATCCCTCTGTGTGGCACAGATTCACTACTCACAGGGATCCTCTCAAGATCTCACCCTGGACTCCATCCCCCTCTACTTCCTTCACTGTCCTTCAGCATACTTACACCTTCTGCACTACTCTGACTCTAGCCACCACAACCTGCCTCTCTCGTGACCGGACACCTCCGATCCCCAGCAACATAAACCCTCCAGTTGAAAACACAACTTTATCCAAAACTAAATAATCCCATGCCCTCCTGCACACTTCCCACATCTTGAATCTCCTCTCACAAATTGCTGCAACATGACCATAAACGTTGCACCTGAATCAGTGCAGTGGATCTGCACAAAAGCTCAACAGGATAACTGATATATCCCCAACATGACTTTGTTGGGTAAAGACTAAAACAAAAGGACTGACAGTGACCCCTCTGTCTCACCACGCTTCACCACCGGGTCTGTGCTGCACCAAACGGATCACAAACACCAGCAGTTTCAACCTTAATTGCTCAATTTCTACACTTAACGCCACTCCCAGAAATCACCTCCTTTCAATGGTGCCCTGTTCCTAAGAGCAAAGCAAGAAACAGATCTTGACCTGGGTTGCGTGACACGGAGCGGCCACTCCTCTGGTCAGAAAAGAAACACAAACAAATATCCTAAGTCCACTACAGGTTACCTTCACTGATTCAACTGAGACCCAACTCCTTTCCACCCACCCTGAAAACCACAAATGGATCTGCCAAAAGGTAGCGATCCACTTTCTCCAAAAATGTAACTCCTACTGCACCAGATTCTTCTATCATGTCCATTGATAGCCAGGCTCTAAGTTCTGAGCTCATCCACCACACCTTTACCCCTCACTTAACTTTCCCTCATTCATTTCCCATTTCACCTCCAGAACTCGGTCAGACTTCACTGTTTGCACTTGAATTATCTAACATTTGAAATGTCTCTATTACTTTGAAAAGTTTGTGAGTGTACGTTCTACTGTTAATTTCACGATCATTGATTTCACTTTGTTTATTATTTATTTAAATTGATTTGGTAATGTAACATGTTTCCCATGTCAATAAAGCCCATTTAATTGAATTGAGAGAGAGGAGAGAGAGAGAGCTGTTGTATAGCGGACATGAGTCACTCATGGTTATCGTGATGAGGTAGCCCACTGTGACTTTAAGACAGCCTGTTCCCATTGGGGCAAACAGTGGGATTGGATAGGGGCCCCTCTCTCTCTCTCTGACTGGAAGAGAGAAGTGAAATGGTGTGTCTCCTCTGGTCAACAATACTCACCTTGGAGAGACCTCCACAGCCTGTTGGAGCTCCTTCCAAGGTCCTCTCTCTCTCCTGGAATCTCTGCTGGACTTTCTGCTGACTCCATTCCCAGCTGCCTCTGTGGATAATCACTCTTCATGACTGCTGAAAACCAAGCTCTATTTGTCCAGATCAACAGTATAGCTTTTTGTGAATAGGGCACATAGTTAGGGATTAAAATGTTGAGGAACCTATCTGTTTGAAATTATTTCAATTTCTTATGTTGCTATGTGAATGATTATAGTTTTTATGGTAGGCGAGCCTGTATCAAGGGGTTGAGCTGAACTTTTGGACTCCATAAAAGGGATTCAGAATGATAATGTTGTTTGACTTTAGAAAATGGTGATAATTTGGAGCAACTCAATATACTCATGGATTTGTGTTCATATTTGTTCTGCTGAGGATTGATTTCATTGAATGAATCTCATATTCAAACAGCCTTAGTTCCTACTGTATCTTTAATTCTTTGTTTATCAGACAGTCCACCAACAAGTAGTTCTGGTCTTACCTGTTTCTCGGTCCCTCTGCTGCAGCTGACACTGTATCATGGCGCTTTATGTTCATCCATTTGTACACTGATAACAGATACATTGCTGATTCGGTACGACAGAAAACCTCCAGCAGTTTGTCATGATGAGAGCAGATCTTCTCCTGTAGTTGTGCGGTGGCTTTGGCCAGCTTGTGCTTCGCCCAAAGCAGGAGATTCATAGTGAGGTTGGAGGTGAATCTCACAGTAAGAGGCCAGACACGCTACAGACAGGACATGAGGGCTTTCTGCCTGGGTCCCATGGCCATCACACGCCACATCTCCAGGTCCAGCATAGCACAGAGCAGGAGGGGGAGCACTGGAGTCCTGTGTTGCCCAGTTTCTCCACCAACTCAGCCAACATGTTACCTCAGATTAGGCCTTGGAGTGAAGGTCTCTGCACTGAGGACAGCTATAGACCCCTTTCAGAACATCCTGATCCCAGCAGCCCTGAGTCAGCTCCTACAGTAACTGTAGTCCACAGGCAGGTAGTGACCGGCTCCTTCAGTAGATCCAGACAGACAGAAACAGAACTGGTCCTGGTCCAGCAGAACTCCCTGTGGAGCCATTTTGGACGTTGTTCACTCTACCTGACAGACGAACAGAGACTCCAGATCAGTTTCATTTCTCAGAAGTGAGTTTTGGGAGGGCGAGGACTTCCTGGATCTGACCAGATAGGTGAGGTTAGAGGGAGGAGGGAGGGATAGAGAGAGAACCGCGTTCAACGTGAGAGAGGGAGACAAATATTTTCGTTTCTAGGTTAGGGCCCTTCATTTGGAATAAATCCAACAAATATGAGTTGTTAGAATATATAAGGGTAACAGTTCCTATAGAAGTACATATTATAATTATTTTAATAAGCTTCATAATGCCTTATAATACACTTATGTGTTATAACACTGATTATAAGTGTCTATAATAATTCATAAGTGGTTGTAATGGGGGTTGATATTGATACAATATACTGTAGTTTAAATGAATACTGTATGTATTGACTGATCAATTGAGAATGAGGTAATACTTTACATTACAGTGTGGTTATTACTGTTGGGCCTAGGGTCAGGGTTGAGTTACTACATTCAGCATCTAACCCTAGCCATATCTAGGACTAAAAAGAGAAGACGTTTTATAATCAGAGTTCTTTGTATCTCTTCTTAGTCATACAGAAACCCCCACATCTTATAGGTGGACGGGGTTATGAACATATCCAATGAATTGTTTTCTACAACCCAGATGAAATGAAACTGCCTTTCAGCAGGAAAAGCTTCTCTAATAATCCTAACCATTGCTGGGTGTCTTCAGAGACTGAGGTATAGAGACACACTGTCAAGTCAAATCATCTGGCTGTGCTTTCGCTTGCTCAAAAACAGTTATTATTTTCTATTCATAAAATTCTATTTCTTATTCTATTATAAGATAATATATTCTATCCATAGACTCTACTCTGTATAGTGTTAATGATGACTGTTTGTTCTGTACATTGATTGAATGGTTAGGACTATCTCTACTGTATTCACTGTTTAAATCCCAAGACCAGGAGACCTAAAGAAGGCTTCAACACTGTATCCCTTCATCCAGTCATAGGTAACACAACCTCTGTCTGTCTGTCTGTAAACACAGCAAACTTTTCTACGGTGGTTGTTGTTGCTATCAGTGCTGCTGCCAGCTATTTTCAGGTCTCTCCAGAGATGGTCGATCGGGTTCAACTCCAGGATCTGGCTGTGACCACTCAAGGACATTCAGAGACTTGTCCAGAAGCCACTCCTTGGCTGTGTGCTTAGGTTGTTGTCTTGTTGGAGTTGAACCTTCGCTCCCCGTCTGAGATCCTGAGCGCTCTGAAGCAGGTTTTCTTCAAGGACTCTGTACTTTCGCTCTGTTCATTTTTCCCTCGATCCTGGCTATTCTCCCCCAGTCCGTGCCTCTGAAAAACATCCCCACAGCCTGATGCTGCCACCACCATGCTTCACCAGGGATGGTGCCATGTTTCCTCTACAGACGTGGCGCTTGGGCATTCAGGCCAAAGAGTTTAATCTTGGTTTCATCAGACCAGAGAATCTTTCTTTCTCATGGTCTGCAGAGTACTTTAGGATCATTTTTTGGCAACTCCGGGCTGTCATGTGTCTTTTTACTGAGGAGTGGAAGCTTCCGTCTGGCCACTCTACCATAAAGGCCTAATTGGTGGAGTGCTGCAGAGGTGGTTTGTCCTTCTGGAAGTTTCTCCCATCTCCACAGAGAGGAACTCTGGAGCTCTGTCAGAGTGTGACCATCAGGTTCTTGGTCACTTCCCGACCAAGGCCCTTCTCCCCGATGCTCAGTTTGGCCAGGCGGCCGGCTCTAGGAAGAGTCTTGGTGGTTACAAACTTCCTCCATTTAAGAATGATCAGAGGCCATTGTGTTCTTGGGGACCCTTCAAATGTTGCAGAAATGTTTTGGGACCCTTCCCCAGATCTGTGCCTCAACACAATCCTGTCTCAGGGCTCTCGGACAAATTCCCTTCACCCTCATGGCTTGGTTTTTGCTCAGACTTGCACTGTCAACTGTGGGACCTTATATAGACAGCTGTGTGCCCTTCTACAAATCATGTCCAATCAATTGAATTTACCACAGGTGGACTCCAATCAAGTTGTAGAAACATCTCAAGGATGATCCAATGGAAACAGGACGCACCTGAGATCAATTTTGAGTCTCATAGCAAAGGGTCTGGATAATTATGTAAATAAGGTATTTCTGTCTTGTATTTTCAATAAGTGTGTACAAATAAAAACCTGTTTTCACTTTGTCATTATGGTGTGGTATTGTGGGTAGAGGATGAGGAAAATGTTTTGTTTAATCAATTTTAGAATAAGGCTGTAACGTAATAAAATGTTGAAAAAAGTCAAAGGGTCTGAATACTTTCCGAATGCACTGTATGGCAGCTAGAAATCAAAACTGGATGGTCTTCAGAGATAGATAGATAGACGGGTTAATTTAACCATCAGTTGGGTATTTTTTACTCTCATGCTTGGTTGACCTAGCAACTGGGTCTGTTTTAATGTCATGCTCGGTTGACCTAGCAACTGGGTCTGTTTTAATGTCATGCTTGGTTGACCTAGCAACTGGGTCTGTTTTAATGTCATGCTTGGTAGACCTAGTAACTGGGTCTGTTTTAATGTCATCCTTACTGTAGGTTATTTTAAGGCGTTTACATACTGTAAACTCAATTTTTCCTTATTAAATTATTCTATAATATGTAGAGTATTTATTACATATCATAATAAGGTATACCACTGTATCATAGCCCAACAATGAGACATACGTGGTCTTTTAGGAAACTCTATAAGCATAATTGAAGCTACAAAAATGTCAATGTTCAACCCTAACATGTGCTAACTACGCAACAGACCAGATGAACAGGAATTATATTTACCTCATGGGTGGCTAAAAATAACTATCTGAAAGCCACACCCCTACTAAACTATGCCTACAGTCTTGTGATCTGACCTGCTGGGTCATATCTCAATAACACAACAACAATAACCCAACACCCAGCATCCATAACCCAGCAGTTTTTAAAGAAAACAACCCAACTCAAGTGACCCAACGCCTGCAACCCAACATTTGGGTCAACCAAACAACCCAGTATTGTTTAGAGTGTGGGGACAGGTGTAGACCCCTTTTCAGATCATCCCGATCCCAGCTTTCTTTAATACAGCCCATACAGTAGCTGTGTCCACAGGCAGTAGTCACCGGATCCTTCAGTGGATCCAGACAGACTGAGCAACAGAACAGTTCTAGATTGTCAGCCATTTTAGTGCTTTCACTCTGAAGGTTGAGCAACAGGGTGCTCAAAATGACTTTCTGTTTCATGGAACTCTACACCAGAGGACAGGGAGGGGCTTCCTCTTTGACTGTGTACTCTGTATCTACAGGGTTTTGGGGATGGAAGTGAAGCTAAGAAGATGACGTTGCATACAGCTGTGTCCACAGGAATAGTAACTGGATCCTTTGGTAGATCCAGACAGCAGATTGGATATTTTAAAAAGGGCCTCTGCAATGTCCATACAACAAAATGCACGGCAGAATTTCAGAGATAACTTTAATTTCTTTTGAAAGTCTGAGTGGTGGGGGAGGCCTTTTAGATCTGTTTGGAGGCGTTAGTCCTGGATGGATGCACTGAGGTATATAGGGATGGAAGCCATAGTGACGTGTAACCAAATATAAGGTTGTGGTAAAACATTACAACGTTTTAAAGGTTCCATAAATGTACAGTGACCTATTCAGAAGCCACAGTGGTGAATGATGAATATGTCAAATCAAAAGTTCTCTTTCATTTTCAGTCATGTAAAATGATCAGAAATTGTAAAGAAACATGTGGATGCAATGGGGTGCAAATACCTCTGTAGAATTAATTAAGCGAGAAATGGCGGTGGGAAACGGCATGCACAAATATTGATATAATAACCATCATATTGAAGTAAACTTGGAGTCACACGATGATATGTGGTGTGGTCCTCCCACTACATTCCGACTGGAAACCATGCAGTTTATTAAGCTACAGATTAAATAAGTTATGCTGCTCCTGTAAGTCGCTCTGCTAAATGACTAAAATGTAAAATGTAATGCTGAACTTCACGGGGTGGTGAAAGTTCACGAGTTATGAGCTTGATGCTCCTTTCCAATAAATATCGAGGGTCTTTTTGTCCATAATAATGTCATCATGGGTAGCCTGTCCAGAGTGGGCACGTTCACTATAATGCACAACCAAATCTGACAAAACCATCGGTAGAGTTGAAAATGTGATGGAAACCCATTTAACAGAACGTTTTAAACCGGTACATGGGGAATTTAACTGCAAAAATATATTAGTATTTTCTAAAATATATATTTGTATGTGCATAACGTCATCACGCACAGCCATTTATCTTCAACACGTCAATTTGATGGAAACATCTCTGCTGGTAAAATGCACATGTTTTTATGAAGATTTTACAATGTTCACATGAAAATCTGTCGCCAGTCGAATGGAAACAGATTTTCATGCGAATATTCAAAAATCTGCATGAAAACAATATCCTCATCTATAAACAATATCCCAATAGAATTGAATGGTAAATTACGTATTGAATCATTTTGGAGTCACTTGTATTGTAAATAAGAACATAATATGTTTAAGTGGCTCCAAAATGACACAATACATTAGTTACCATTCAATTCTATTGGACTCAACATCATCTGAAACACAACCGAAACACACTGCAAATGCATCCAACAAGAGTCCCAAGCTTGATGTAGTCATAGCCTGCTAGGAATATGGGACCAAATACTAAACTTTTGACAAAGATATAATACACTATAAGTGAATTTGTCCAAATACTTATGACACCTACATATGGAGGGCCTAGATAAATACAGCATATTTATTTCTAAACAGTAAAACAGACATGAATGAAAATACCCTCAAATAAAAGGTGACATTCTGTACTGTCGTCTCATATAAAACATTTAATATCAAATCTAAAATGCTGGAGTATAGAGCCAAATTCAAAGTTTAATAAATTCAAAAACCAAGGGTGGGTCAAAATTATTCAATAGAACAACTTGGCCATGAAGAAGTTTCAGTAGATTAGGAACTGCTTCCTATAAAGCTATGTGGAGTATAATGTAGCTGGACATTGTAAAGTCTGCTTCCTATAAAGCTATGTGAAGTATAATGTAGCTGGACATTGTAAAGTCTGCTTCCTATAAAGCTATGTAGTGTATAATGTAGCTGGACATTGTAAAGTCTGCTTCCTATAAAGCTATGTGAGTATAATGTAGCTGGACATTGTAAAGTCTGCTTCCTATAAAGCTATGTGGTGTATAATGTAGCTGGACATTGTAAAGTCTGCTTCCTATAAAGCTATGTGGTGTATAATGTAGCTGGACATTGTCAAGTCTGCTTCCTATAAAGCTATGTGAGTATAATGTAGCTGGACATTTAAAGTCTGCTTCCTATAAAGCTATGTGAGAGTATAATGTAGCTGGACATTGTAAAGTCTGCTTCCTATAAAGCTATGTGGAGTATAATGTAGCTGGACATTGCAAAAGTCTGCTTCCTATAAAGATATGTGGTGTATAATGTAGCTGGACATTGTAAAGTCTGCTTCCTATAAAGTTATGTGTGTATAATGTAGCTGGACATTGTAAAGTATGCTTCCTTTAAAGCTATGTGTAGTATAATGTAGCTGGACATTGTAAAAGTCTGCTTCCTATAAAGCTATGTGGAGTATAATGTAGCTGGATATTGTAAAGTCTGCTTCCTATAAAGCTATGTGGAGTATGCTAGCTGGACATTGTAAAGTCTGCTTCCTATAAAGCTGTGTGGAGTATAATGTAGCTGGACATTGTCAAGTCTGCTTCCTATAAAGCTATGTGGAGTATAATGTAGCTGGACATTGTAAAGTCTGCTTCCTATAAAGCTATGTGGAGTATAATGTAGCTGGACATTGTAAAGTCTGCTTCCTATAAAGCTATGTGGAGTATAATGTAGCTGGACATTGTAAAGTCTGCTTCCTATAAAGCTATGTGGTGTATAATGTAGCTGGACATTGTAAAGTCTGCTTCCTATAAAGCTATGTGAGTATAATGTAGCTGGACATTGTAAAGTCTACTTCCTATAAAGCTATGTAGAGTATAATGTAGCTGGACATTGTAAAGTCTGCTTCCTATAAAGCTTTGTGGTGTATAATGTAGCTGGACATTGTAAAAGTCTGCTTCCTATAAAGCTATGTGGAGTATAATGTAGCTGGACATTGTAAAGTCATACACACAATTATATTACTTCTTATTGACATTCAACCTGGGAATGAAAATTTAAGCAATTAATGTACAAACATGTCTAAAACAAATCCTGCAACAAAGGACCAGGTGTGAATGTTCTGGGGGTCTAAGTCTACCCCTAACCAGTTTGAATACAATGTTTGATTTCACCCCCAGACCCCAAAACACACCCCATTCAAAACAGTTTCAACAGCCCCCCACCCGATGCAACTCAATATTAAGAAGGCATACAGTCAGTGTACAGACCAATGCACTACCCCCAGGATCACAACAAGCCCCTCACACATTGGACACACACACACACACAATGTGAATGGAAATATATTATTATATTTTTATATATTACAATCACAAGAAAGGGTGTTGGTTATTTTAGTTTTACAAGTAACATTTCTTGGACATGTCCTTACTTTAAAAAAAGAAGCATGTTTGGTCTTGTTTGAATCAGCCTAATTCTCTGGTTATAAATAAAATAACCATGATTGGCAGAATGTTTAATTCACATCTCTGGCTATTAATAGATTGTGGAACTATGAAAAATAGGGAATAATGTTCCCAACACACCCACCTCACAGTTCCTACACAGACCCTGAGGCACCATGCAGGTCTGACACCAGAGAGGCTGGTAGGAGGAGCTATAGGAGGACGGGCTCATTGCTAATGGCTGGAATGGAATCAATGGAACATATCAAACACAAACACATGAAACCACATGTTGGACTGAGTTCCATTTATTCCATTCCAGACATCACAATGAGCCTGTCTGCCAAGCTCCTCCCACCAGACTCCACTGCCCTGACAACCATTCTATTGTCTTGAGGACTTTACAACCATTTGGTCTGATCAAAGAGCAGGACAACCTTTCAAATAGATACATCCTCTCAGCCTTGATGACTAAACTAATCAAAGACTAACACACACACACACACCACAGTAATCTGATCATGGTGACTCCACAGTAATAACATTTATAACTCATAAGTCACAAGGTGTGATTTACCTTTTGACAGATGAAACCCTACATCAACTACTAATGACTTATGGGAGGAAGTGAGCATTTCACATATTAAGATATAATACAAGGATACTTCCTTTGTGTGTTGCACTTAGTCAATTGAAAATGTGCTTAAAGTTTTGAAAAAACAGCCTTTTTGATGATCTGTTTTGAGTTTTGTATTAAGAGTTGTGAAATTCTACCACATACCTGTGAAAATAGTACAAACGTGATTATAAAATCTATAATACATGGATACTTCCTTAAATGTACTTATTTTGTGTTATGCAGTTATGTTATTGAAACAGAATAAGTCTAATGAGAGAATAAATAAGTCAAGTCCAACCATTACCTCTCTCCTCTTTCACATCCCTCTATCATCACTCCATGGGTGTGTCCCAATAATCTCTCCTTCCTCCTGAAGTGTATCATTCCTTCAATACTCCTCTCAAATGTAAAAGCATTGGATTGGTGTTGGCATGGGGTAGAGGGAGTTTACATATACCAGTCATTTCCTTTTAAATCCATGAAGGGAAGTGGACAAGTTCAAACTTAGAAAGGAGATAATAGTTACACACCCCATGTGTCCTGATAACTACAGGAATGGAAGCATATTGAGGTCGGCTGCTTTCTATACGGTTTGAGGGGAGAGAGAGAGACAGAGAGAGAGACCAAGAAAGATGTTGAGTAGAGAGAGAGAGAGAGAGAGAGAGAGAGAGAGAGAGAGAGAGAGAGAGAGAGAGAGAGAGAGAGAGAGAGAGAGAGAGAGAGAGAGAGAGAGAGAGAGACAGAGAGAGAGAGAGAGGACATCAGGTAAAGTTCTGGAGATGAGGGAATATGTGTGCAGAAAGAAACCCTCCAGTATGGTTAACCCCAGTTAGGCCCAGTATGGACTATCAATACAAGTGACCATTTAGGAATGTGACCCAGTTCAATGGGTCTTAACAGAACTGGGGGATGTCAGCCATGAAGTTGTCTAAACACAACTGGAATATAATTTGTTTGTGATTCATTGTTAATGGATTTTCCATTAGGAACACAGGGGGAAAACCTAACACAACAACACACATAACACACAACCAATAAAAACAAAGGGGGAGGAAACCACTAAAGTCATTACCATATTGTCATTTTCTAACGACAGGAGAAAACATGTAAAATCTAGAAGACTACTTTAGATCTGGTCAGAAGAAGCCTAGTGCACTACGTAGGGAACAGGGAGATTTGGGACAGAGACAGTAACTCCTGTATGGAAATCTTCATTCTAATGACAGTGAGCAAATCTCCACCTATTCCCTATGTAGTGCACTACTTTAGATCTGGTCAAAAGAAGCCTAGTGCACTACGTAGGGAACAGGGAGAGATTTGGGACAGAGACAGTAACTCCTGTATGGAAATCTTCATTCTAATGACAGTGAGCAAATCTCCACCCTATTCCCTATGTAGTGCACTACATTAGATCTGATCAGAAGTAGCCTAGTGCACTACGTAGGGAACAGGGTGTCATTTGGGCCAGAGTCAGTAACTCCCTGGGTATGAATTGTCTCTCTATCTTATCTGTCTATGCTTGGTTGACCTAGCAACTGGGTCTGTTTTAATGTCCAGACAGCATGTACCCAACAGTGAGGTCAGTGGGATTGGAGAGAGTCCCTCTCCCTCTCTGTCTCCTCCCGAGTATAATTTCTTACTCGGCAGGATCCGTCCACGTTTTCGGAGGGCTCCTGGCAAGCGGGAGTCGCCGACCCGCGTTCAATGTGCCGGTCCGCTTAGCGAAAAGTGTCCCGTACGCCCCCATGTCTTCTTTTTTTTCATTTTCATATTTTTGAAAAAATAATTTTTCATATTTTTTTTCTGCTTCAAAGTAGATTAAGTCAGCTTCTCCAACATTACGTTTTTCTCTGCTTCAAAGTAGATTAAGTGAAGCTTCACCTCCATTCAGGCAGTTATCACACCCCCACCCGGATTCGACCCCACTGGTCATTTAAAGACGTGTTTGGCTACGGGCACGTGGTAAGTTATGCGTTCACCTGGTAGTCGTCTTTTTTTTCATTTTCATATTTATGAAAAAAAAATATTTTTATTTTTTTGGTAGTCATTTAGCAGACACTCTTATCCAGAGCGACTTACAGTTAGTGATGCATATTTTCTTCATATTTTTTATTTTTTTTATATATATTATTTTCTAGCTTTATAAAAAAACAAACGGATAAAAACCTGGTTTTCCTATTTGAAAAAGTTGAAAGGCAACGTGGATCTACTGTGGTGTAGTTCTTCCCAGCATTGCAACCAAATCAGATTTGTATTACATATTGCCTGGAGTGATTTAAAAGGAAAGAAAGCTCTAATCTTTACCCAAATGGTCTCAAATTATAGGCCTGATCACCCTGGACCAATGCCTGTTGGTAATTTCAGTAGAACCAAGCAACTCAAGTAGCTATTCAACCTCAAAACTACCTGGTTTTTGCTATACATTCAAAACAGCAGTATAATGTGAATTTTTTTATGGGCATTTAAAAATGACAGAAAATCTTTTCCAAAATGGTCTCAAATGAGCTGTACTCTCAGGCCCATGGGAGAAAGGGTTTTACTAGGCAGGGAGTGTAGAACAAGATGCATGGAGCTCCAGAGGTCACAAGGTCAATGTGGGCCTGCATGGATGTCAGCAGGGCATGAGGGAGAAGGCCCAAGTGAATAGGTGTGTCTGTGTGAGTGTGTGTGTGAGTGATGTATGTTGTTAAGCTATGGAATTAATTGTACAGCATTGGATTGGTGTTGGCATGGGGTAGAGGGAGTTTACATATACCAGTCATTTCCTTTTAAATCCATGAAGGGAAGTGGACAAGTTCACACTTAGAAAGGAGATAATAGTTCCACACCTCATGTGTCCTGATAACTACAGGAATGGAACCATATTGAGGTTGGCTGCTTTCTATACGGTTTGATGGGAGAGAGAGAGACAGAGACAGAGAGAGAGAGAGAGAGAGAGAGAGAGAGAGAGAGAGAGAGAGAGAGAGAGAGAGAGAGAGAGAGAGAGAGAGAGAGAGAGAGAAGGAGAAGAGAGAGAGAGAGAGAGAGAGAGAGAGAGAGAGAGAGAGAACAGAGAGCAGAGAGACAGAGACAGAGACAGAGACAGAGAGAGAGAGAGAGAGAGAGAGAGAGAGAGAGAGAGAGAGAGAGAGAGAGAGAGAGAGACAGAGAGAGAGAGAGAGAGAGAGGACATCAGGTAAAGTTCTGGAGATGAGGGAATATGTGTGCAGAAAGAAACCCTCCAGTATGGTTAACCCCAGTTAGGCCCAGTATGGACTATCAATACAAGTGACCATTTAGAATGTGACCCAGTTCAATGGGTCTTAACAGAACTGGGGGGATGTCAGCCATGAAGTTGTCTAAACACAACTGGAATATAATTTGTTTGTGATTCATTGTTAATGGATTTTCCATTAGGAACACAGGGGAAAACCTAACACAACAACACACATAACACACAACCAATAAAAACAAAGGGGGAGGAAACCACTAAAGTCATTACCATATTGTCATTTTCTAACGACAGGGAGAAAACATGTAAAATCTAGAAGACTACTTTAGATCTGGTCAGAAGAAGCCTAGTGCACTACGTAGGGAACAGGGAGAGATTTGGGACAGAGACAGTAACTCCTGTATGGAAATCTTCATTCTAATGACAGTGAGCAAATCTCCACCCTATTCCCCTATGTAGTACTACTTTAGATCTGATCAGAAGTAGCCTAGTGCACTACGTAGGGAACAGGGTGTCATTTGGGCCAGAGTCAGTAACTCACCTGGGTATGAATTGTCTCTCTATCTTATCTGTCTATGCTTGGTTGACCTAGCAACTGGGTCTGTTTTAATGTCCAGACGCATGTACCCAACAGTGAGGTCAGTGGGATTGGAGAGAGTCCCCTCTCCCTCTCTCTGTCTCCTCCCGAGTATCATTTCTTACTCGGCAGGATCCGTCCACGTTCGGAGGGCTCCTGGCAAGCGGGGAGTCGCCGACCCGCGTTCAATGTGCCGGTCCAGCTAGCGAGTCGTCCACGCGCCCCATGTCTTCTTTTTTTTCATTTTCATATTTTTGAAAAAATAATTTTTCATATTTTTTTCTGCTTCAAAGTAGATTAAGTCAGCTTCTCCAACATTACGGTTTTTTCTCTGCTTCAAAGTAGATTAAGTGAAGCTTCACCTCCATTCAGGCAGTTATCACACCCCCCACCCGGATTCGACCTCACTGGTCATTTAAAGACGTGTTTGGCTACGGGCACGTGGTGTTATTCGTTCACCTGGTAGTCGTCTTTTTTTTTCATTTTCATATTTATGAAAAAATATATATATATATATTTTTGGTAGTCATTTAGCAGACACTCTTATCCAGAGCGACTTACAGTTAGTGATGCATATTTTCTTCATATTTTTTATATATTTTTATATATATATTTTTCTAGCTTTATAAAAAACAAACGGATAAAAACCTGGTTTTCCTATTTGAAAAAAGTTGAAAGGCAACGTGGATCTACTGTGATGTAGTTCTTCCCAGCATTGCAATCAAATCAGATTTGTATTACATATTGCCTGGAGTGATTTAAAAAGGAAAGAAAGCTCTAATCTTTACCCAAATGGTCTCCAATTATAGGCCTGATCACCCTGGACCAATGCCTGTTGGTAATTTCAGTAGAACCAAGCAACTCAAGTAGCTATTCAACCTCAAAACTACCTGGTTTTGCTATACATTCAAAACAGCAGTATAATGTGAATTTTTTTATGGGCATTTAAAAATGACAGAAAATCTTTTCCAAAATGGTCTCAAATGAGCTGTACTCTCAGGCCCATGGGAGAAAGGGTTTTACTAGGCAGGAGTGTAGAACAAGATGCATGGAGCTCCAGAGGTCACAAGGTCAATGTGGGCCTGCATGGATGTCAGCAGGGCATGAGGGAGAAGGCCCAAGTGAATAGGTGTGTCTGTGTGAGTGTGTGTGTGAGTGATGTATGTTGTTAAGCTATGGAATTAATTGTACAGCATTGGATTGGTGTTGGCATGGGGTAGAGGGAGTTTACATATACCAGTCATTTCCTTTTAAATCCATGAAGGGAAGTGGACAAGTTCACACTTAGAAAGGAGATAATAGTTCCACACCTCATGTGTCCTGATAACTACAGGAATGGAACCATATTGAGGTTGGCTGCTTTCTATACGGTTTGATGGGAGAGAGAGAGAGAGAGACAGAGACAGAGACAGAGACAGAGACAGAGACAGAGAGAGAGAGAGAGAGAGAGAGAGAGAGAGAGAGAGAGAGAGAGAGAGAGAGAGAGAGAGAGAGAGAGAGAGAGAGAGAGAGAGAGAGAGAGAGAGAGAGAGAGAGTTTTTTTGAGTTTTTTATAAAACCTTTATTTTATACTCAAGTGTTAACATAAATAATGGTACACTGCCTTTTCAGAAATGAAAAAAAATGTAATTCCTAAATAAAATAAAATAAAATAAAAATACAAAAGAACATATACATTCAACTCATTTCATCAACAAAAAATAGTTTCCCCTCCTCCACAAAACAAACCGCTCTTTCATAAGCCCACTTCTCCTCAAACAATGGGAGATCTTTTACAGCTGAGAAAAACTCCAAAATCCACTTTTATTCTTGCTTTCACTAATCCTTTAAAAACACATCTTACATCCTGCCCATATCCCGTTTCTATCTTATGTTTCCTACTCAGAAAAATGGACATCTTAGCTTGTCCCAAAATAAAATTTAACAGTTGACATTTTCTTTTCTGATGCTTACTATATTGAAACCCCAAAATAAAAACAGTGTTACTGAAAATCTCCCCTACAGCTTTAAACAAAGACTCCAGCATTTCCAAGAGAGGTTTTATCCTCTCACACTCCATAAAACAATGAAAAATTGTTTCTCTTATATTACAAAAAGGGCATCCATCTCCAACATCTGAGTTAATAACAGATACAAAAGCATTAACTGCAATGATGCCATGCAAAACCCTCCATTGCATATCCCCAGTACCCTTTTTGTAACGGTGGCTTGTACAGTGCTCTCCATGCTGGCTTTACCTTGTCATCAATGCACAATTTTACCCTCCATGGGAGTGTCTTTTCTATTTTTCAATTTATCTTTATTCAAAACCTTGACACACCCCCTATATAAGTCTTTCCCATTCACCTCATCCAAACCCACCTCTTCCAACCCTCTCAAATCCAGTAATAGCGCCGTTCTTTCTGACTCTGGGATATTGGGTGTAATCCCTAGTCTTGGAAATGAGACGTTTTCATCTTGTACATTCTTCTTGTGACTATTAAGCATACCCCACTCTTCTGCTGACAGAGCCTTCCTGCAGCTTCCCAGCAGTTGTCCGACAATCCTTTCCGACCTCACCCCAAATGTTCAGCCACCCTTCTTCCATCCATTAAGGCGGTCCCAGCCATGGCCATTAACTGTTTTAAGGTGATGATTTTGCCCTTCACCAGAATCTTGGAGAAATATGGAACAGCTGCAGTTGTACAATCCAGTCTTGCCCCGTACACCAGAGGTTCCTCCAGCAGCCAATGCACTGACTCTGCTGACGTTCGTCTGGACACCTTCATAATGCTCCACACCCTAAGAAGGCCTCTGTAAAACGGAGGTACTCCCTCCCTAGAAATCTGGCTACTATCAACCAAAAATAAAGCTTTGTTTAAACCTAATCCCCCAACCTGCTGTAATACAAGACCTGCCACCCCTCTCCAAACCACATTTTCCGGTCCATAAAGCAACCTTTGAATAAACTGAAACCGGAAAGCAGCAGCCCTACTAGCAAGATGTACAAGACCTTGTCCCCCTCCTCTTTTGACAAATACAAAACACTTTGTGGAACCCAGTGATATTTATCCCAAAAAAAATCCACAATAATTGCCTGTATCTTAGCCAGAAGGCCAGATGGTGGCTCTAAAACTGACAACCCGATGCCACAGTGCAGAGGCAATCACATTGTTAACTATAATAGTGCGCCCCTATATGACATAATGCGATAACAACCAACGCCATCTCCTCATCCTCCCTTCCACCATTTCAACCACCCCAATCCAATTTTTTTCCATTGTCCCCTCATCTCCTAGGTACACTCCAAGATACTTAAAACCTCCCTTACACCATTCCAGCCCTCCTGGCAAAGCCATGATCCCTCCAGACCATTCTCCAATCTGTAAAGCACAACTTTTTTCCCAATTTACCTTTGCAGAGGATATTCCCCTAAAACGGTCAACCATTAGACTCAAACTATCCACCTCCGCTGATTTTTCACTAAAACAACTACATCATCAGCATAGGCTGAGAGACGAATAGGAGGAATATCCTCTGAAAGGTACACCCCTTCAATGCGACTTCTAATGCTATTTAGTAGTGGCTCTATAGCAATGGCATATAACATTCCCGACATAGAACATCCCTGCCTAATACCTCTACACACTTTAAAAGGAGCACTCAAACCACCGTTAACTTTCAATACACTTTCAATGTCACCATATATCACCTTTATCATGGCAATAAAACCAGAGCTGAACCCAAACGCCTCAAAAGTGTGCCATAAGTATTGATGTTCAACTCGGTCAAATGCCTTTTCCTGATCAATTGAAATTAGACCAGCATCCAACCCAATAGCCCTAGAGACGTCCAAAAAATCACGAATCAGAGAAATGTTATCCCCTATCTGCCTGCCAGGAACACAGTAGGACTGGTCCGTATGTATTATTTGCCCCATCACCTCCCTCAGCCTGTTGGACAAAGCCTTGGACAGGATCTTATAATCAGTGCACAATAGAGCCACCGGCCTCCAGTTCTTCACCTCCCTAGGGTCACCCTTTTTTGGGCAGTAGGGTGAGACAGCCCCTTCTGCAGCTTATTGGTAGTAACCCTCCGGTTAAACTATCATTAACTACTGCTAGCCAATCCTCTCCCAACATAGCCCAAAAGACTTAAAAAAGTCAACGGGAAGCCCATCAATGCCTGGTGCCCTTCCATTTTCCATGCCTTTTAATGCAGTGTATAGCTCCTGCAAAGACAATGGTTGCTCTAGCTCAACCCTGAGCTTCTGCAGCCACCTGTGGGAGCCCATCAAGGAACTGCTGTGTCACTGTTTTATCCTCTTTGTACTCACACTTGTAGAGCTCAGCATAGAACTCTACTGCCCTCTTTCCTAATTTCACTAGGGCTAGTGAGCTCCTGTCCAACAGCTGATTTGAGACAATGAATAATTTTTCTTTGTCCATTCTTTTCTCTAAACCAAAGAAAAATTTGGATGAGGCATCCATTTCAGAGATTCCCTGAAACTTACTTCTCACCAATGCCCCCGTGCTCTGATACCCAGCAGGTCTGCCAATGTAGCTTTTTTCCTCTTGAGGGCCTGAGTATGGCCTCGATCTCCTGTGGTCTCAACCAACGTCATGAGTTCCACTATTTCAGTCTCTAGGCTTTCGTTGATTTGGTGATATCCCTGGTGACATTCCCTTGTGTATTGATTACATAATTGTTGAATCTGGATTTTCCCTATATCCCACCACTGTTGAAGGGATACAAAACTGGCCTTTTGAGACCTCCACCTCTCCCAGAAAAAACTAAAACATTTCCTGAAGTGAGCATCACTCAATAAAGTTATATTAAAATGCCAATATGCGCTTTTGGGTTTTACATCGTTAATGAACACCACCTCTGTTATTAAACAATGATCAGAAAATCCCACTGGGGTTATCACACTTGATTTACAGACCTGAGATTGATGCTGAAAACAATAAAACCTATCTAACCTGGCCATAGAGATGGTGTTCTCTCTCACATGTGCCCAGGTGTACTGTCTCGTGCCTCCATGTTGACTCCGCCAAATATCACACAGTTCATGTGTTACAATGAGGCGTTTTAAAAAAGTCCTTGAGGCTATATGAGGTTCTTTGTGATTTCTATCTAAATCACTGACTGTACAGTTAAAATCCCCAGCAATAAATAAATAATCTTCATTATTACATTTCTCAATGGTATTTGATAATGTCTCTAAAAAACATACCCTCTCAACCGCCACCACTGGGGGCATATACATTTATCAGACACATAGTGATGTTTTCATACCTTGCTCTAACTTTTAATAACCTCCCTCAACTACCTCTTCAACCTCATATGACAAAGGCAAAAACCCTTTTGAGAACAAGATGGCCACACCCCCCACTTTTTGAGTCTTTATGACTACACACCACTGTCCCCCCACTCCTGTTGCCACATAACTTCATTTTTCCAAATTACTATGCGTTTCTTGTAGAAAATGTATGTCACTCCCCCTTTCCCCTAATTAACTCATACACTATGGCTCTTTTTTTAACGTCTCTTGCCCCATTTACGTTTAAAGAAGAAATCTTAAAACTGCTCATGGATGGAAAAAAATACAGAGGAATACACAGCAACCACATCTCTTTACAGAGTTAAGGCTGCGACTGAACTCTTTCATTTTCTTTAGAATTTGCATCACTTATCACTCTCGTGACCACTTTCTTGAGTCTAGCAATTTCAGGGCTTGTCAAACCTCCCCCTGTTATTTTTGACATCAGAAACTTTGCTGATTCAATAAACAATTCACTTTCAGGGAAAAAATCTGTTACATTATAATCCTGCATATATTTCTTCCCTTTTGTCAACTTCAGAAATTGACGTACTTTTCTCAATCCCATACCTCCCTTCCACCCCATTTATCTCACTATTTTGTTGTGACGCATCAGATGACTCACTCTCGCTATCCTCCCAGAAGAAAACTCCACCATCTCTACAACTGGTTTATCTTCAACTGATTTATCAATCTCTACCTTCCTCTTGGAATTAGACCCTTCACCACCCCCTTACATTCTTCCTCTTACCTCGGTACTTTGAAAACAGCTGCTTCCTTTTCCATTATTTCAATCTCCTCCTGACCTCCACTTTCATTTTCCAGCACCACCTCAGCAACGGCAGTCGCAATCTCACCGACCTTTTCCCCTCCTTCTTTGTTCTGATCTACCACCATTGCCCCCGTATCCACACTGCCTCCCTCTCCTACTTTTCCTACCACATCTGCCCACCTCCTCCCATCCCCAGCACCCGCACCCTTAGCATGTTCATCCCTTCGCGGTTGTGCATTAGGTGCACCAGCACTAGAGCTGCTACCTGAATCTGCGCGCTCATTCTCGGGACAATTACGCACCAAATGCCCCTCTCTTCCACAGCCAAAGCATTTCATTGATTCAGTAGAAGCGTAGAAGACATAATCAAATCCATCAATCTTAAAACTGAATGCTAAATTCAGTTCATCAATGTCCTTTTTAAAATCATATGCACTTGTCTCCTATGAGACACGACATGTTTCAGCAACGGAGATTTGCATCCAAAAAGAACCTTCTTTATTGTTGATACAATTTGACCATGATTGAGATAACCTCGCTCCAACACTTCATCTCTAACAAATGGTGGCACGTTAGAAAGTATAACTTTCTTCGCCGGATTCATCAGCGGAAATACCGCGCGTCTGCGTCTCCCGCAACACAACACCACTCTCAACTATCTTATTCACCTTTTTCAATGGAATCTAAAAATATCACTACAGCGCTATTCATCCTGAGGCTGATTTGATGCTATCATACCCAATAATAGCACCCACTGCCAAGCTACATTCTTTCCACTGAACACCCGGCCGCAGCAGGAATCTTTACTCCATGTCGCCGACTAAGTTTTTCAAACTCCAAACTTCCGCGAGTGGCCATTGCAACCAGCCTCACCCGCTGGTTGTGCCCTCGAAAAATAACCTCAACAATCCCACCACCCCTATACGTGCTTAGTGATAGTTAGACAAGATAACCTTAAAACAACTAAACTAATCAATATAAATATATACACACCAAAACCCAATAGAGTGAAAAAAAATCCAGTCGCTCTCACACTCACTCCTGCTTCACGACTCACTCCAGCATGCACTCCAACGAGAGAGAGAGAGAGAGAGAGAGAGAGAGAGAGAGAGAGAGAGAGAGAGAGAGAGAGAGAGAGAGAGAGAGAGAGAGAGAGAGAGAGAGAGAGAGAGAGAGAGAGGGACATCAGGTAAAGTTCTGGAGATGAGGGAATATGTGTGCAGAAAGAAACCCTCCAGTATGGTTAACCCCAGTTAGGCCCAGTATGGACTATCAATACAAGTGACCATTTAGAATGTGACCCAGTTCAATGGGTCTTAACAGAACTGGGGGATGTCAGCCATGAAGTTGTCTAAACACAACTGGAATATAATTTGTTTGTGATTCATTGTTAATGGATTTTCCATTAGGAACACAGGGGGAAAACCTAACACAACAACACACATAACACACAACCAATAAAAACAAAGGGGGAGGAAACCACTAAAGTCATTACCATATTGTCATTTTCTAACGACAGGGAGAAAACATGTAAAATCTAGAAGACTACTTTAGATCTGGTCAGAAGAAGCCTAGTGCACTACGTAGGGGAACAGGGAGAGATTTGGGACAGAGACAGTAACTCCTGTATGGAAATCTTCATTCTAATGACAGTGAGCAAATCTCCACCCTATTCCCTATGTAGTGCACTACTTTAGATCTGATCAGAAGTAGCCTAGTGCACTACGTAGGGAACAGGGTGTCATTTGGGCCAGAGTCAGTAACTCCCCTGAGTATGAATTGTCTCTCTATCTTATCTGTCTATGCTTGGTTGACCTAGCAACTGGGTCTATTTTAATGTCCAGACAGCATGTACCCAACAGTGAGGTCAGTGGGATTGGAGAGAGTCCCCTCTCCCTCTCTCTGTCTCCTCCCGAGTATCATTTCTTACTCGGCAGGATCCGTCCACGTTATCGGAGGGCTCCTGGCAAGCGGGAGTCGCCGACCCGCGTTCAATGTGCCGGTCCGCTTAGCGAAGTGCGTCCCTTGCGCCCCATGTCTTCTTTTTTTCATTTTCATATTTTTGAAAAAATAATTTTTCATATTTTTTCTCTGCTTCAAAGTAGATTAAGTGAAGCTTCACCTCCATTCAGGCAGTTATCACACCCCCCACCCGGATTCGACCCCACTGGTCATTTAAAGACGTGTTTGGCTACGGGCACGTGGTAAGTTATGCGTTCACCTGGTAGTCGTCTTTTTTCATTTTCATATTTATGAAAAAAATATTTTTAATTTTTTGGTAGTCATTTAGAGACACTCTTATCCAGAGCGACTTACAGTTAGTGATGCATATTTTCTTCATATTTTTTTATTTTTTTATATATATATTTTTCTAGCTTTATAAAAAAACAAACGGATAAAAACCTGGTTTTCCTATTTGAAAAAAGTTGAAAGGCAACGTGGATCTACTGTGGTGTAGTTCTTCCCAGCATTGCAACCAAATCAGATTTGTATTACATATTGCCTGGAGTGATTAAAAAGGAAAGAAAGCTCTAATCTTTACCCAAATGGTCTCAAATTATAGGCCTGATCGCCCTGGACCAATGCCTGTTGGTAATTTCAGTAGAACCAAGCAACTCAAGTAGCTATTCAACCTCAAAACTACCTGGTTTTGCTATACATTCAAAACAGCAGTATAATGTGAATTTTTTTATGGGCATTTAAAAATGACAGAAAATCTTTTTCCAAAATGGTCTCAAATGAGCTGTACTCTCAGGCCCATGGGAGAAAGGGTTTTACTAGGCAGGGAGTGTAGAACAAGATGCATGGCGCTCCAGAGGTCACAAGGTCAATGTGGGCCTGCATGGATGTCAGCAGGGCATGAGGGAGAAGGCCCAAGTGAATAGGTGTGTCTGTGTGAGTGTGTGTGTGAGTGATGTATGTTGTTAAGCTATGGAATTAATTGTACAGCATTGGATTGGTGTTGGCATGGGGTAGAGGGAGTTTACATATACCAGTCATTTCCTTTTAAATCCATGAAGGGAAGTGGACAAGTTCACACTTAGAAAGGAGATAATAGTTCCACACCTCATGTGTCCTGATAACTACAGGAATGGAACCATATTGAGGTTGGCTGCTTTCTATACGGTTTGATGGGAGAGAGAGAGAGAGAGAGACAGAGACAGAGACAGAGACAGAGACAGAGACAGAGAGAGAGAGAGAGAGAGAGAGAGAGAGAGAGAGAGAGAGAGAGAGCGAGAGAGAGAGAGAGAGGCAGAGAGAGAGAGAGAGACAGTGACAGAGACAGAGACAGAGACAGAGAGAGAGAGAGAGAGAGAGAGAGAGAGAGAGAGAGAGAGAGAGAGAGAGAGAGAGAGAGAGAGAGAGAGAGAGAGAGAGAGAGACATCAGGTAAAGTTCTGGAGATGAGGGAATATGTGTGCAGAAAGAAACCCTCCAGTATGGTTAACCCCAGTTAGGCCCAGTATGGACTATCAATACAAGTGACCATTTAGAATGTGACCCAGTTCAATGGGTCTTAACAGAACTGGGGGATGTCAGCCATGAAGTTGTCTAAACACAACTGGAATATAATTTGTTTGTGATTCATTGTTAATGGATTTTCCATTAGGAACACAGGGGGAAAACCTAACACAACAACACACATAACACACAACCAATAAAAACAAAGGGGAGGAAACCACTAAAGTCATTACCATATTGTCATTTTCTAATGACAGGGAGAAAACATGTAAAATCTAGAAGACTACTTTAGATCTGGTCAGAAGAAGCCTAGTGCACTACGTAGGGAACAGGGAGAGATTTGGGACAGAGACAGTAACTCCTGTATGGAAATCTTCATTCTAATGACAGTGAGCAAATCTCACCCTATTCCCTATGTAGTGCACTACTTTAGATCTGATCAGAAGTAGCCTAGTGCACTACGTGAGGGAACAGGGGTGTCATTTGGGCCAGAGTCAGTAACTCCCCTGGGTATGAATTGTCTCTCTATCTTATCTGTCTATGCTTGGTTGACCTAGCAACTGGGTCTGTTTTAATGTCCAGACAGCATGTACCCAACAGTGAGGTCAGTGGGATTGGAGAGAGTCCCCTCTCCCTCTCTCTGTCTCCTCCCGAGTATCATTTCTTACTCGGCAGGATCCGTCCCACGTTATCGGAGGGCTCCTGGCAAGCGGGAGTCGCCGACCCGCGTTCAATGTGCCGGTCCGCTTAGCGGAAAGTGCGTCCCTGCGCCCCCATGTCTTCTTTTTTTTCATTTTCATATTTTTGAAAAAATAATTCTTCATATTTTTTTTCTGCTTCAAAGTAGATTAGTCAGCTTCTCCAACATTCCGGTTTTTTCTCTGCTTCAAAGTAGATTAAGTGAAGCTTCACCTCCATTCAGGCAGTTATCACACCCCCCACCCGGATTCGACCCCACTGGTCATTTAAAGACGTGTTTGGCTACGGGCACGTGGTAAGTTATGCGTTCACCTGGTAGTCAGTCTTTTTTTCATTTTTATATTTATGAAAAAATATTTTCTTCATATTTTTTTTTTTTTTTTTATATATATATATTTTCTAGCTTTATAAAAAAACAAACGGATAAAAACCTGGTTTTCTAATATGTACGGGTTCATGAGGGTTGCCTAATCACACATGTGACATTTTGGAAGGATGTGACCTTTTTAACCCTTCAAAACAGCACCTATGACCACAATGTAAGGCACTTCCGGTTGTCACAGGAAGCTGTAATTAAACACATATCCTCATTGGGACAAGCTCTTACAGAATCCTGAGTTTCAGGTCAATCCGTGAAAAAACTAAACTTTTTACAGAGGGTTGAATGTAGCGTTTTCACTATCTGCTGGTGGATACATCTAAACCATGTTTAGGGTCAATCTTCCCACTTCCAGTTGCTCCAGGAAGCTTAAACTCAACACAGGTAATCCTTATAGTGGCCTGATGGGTTGACAAAGAAGACAGTTTGATATGGCAATATAAACCCACATAGGCATCAAGTTGAAGTTAGGGCAGCAGGCAATGTATTTCTATGGAAAAGAGTTCACGGTCAACTGTTTGAATAAATGCACCCTGTTTTCACTGTTAAGGATTAATTCCACATGGTCATGGGTAGGCTTGCACAGATCGGGAGAACCTTAGGAGCGTTCCTGTGGTTGAAATGTTTTTCTATCCTTACCGGATCTAATGCTCTCACCCAAAAGCACCTCAAATTTAAGACCAGGCTTCATTTTGGGCCTTGTCCTGAGACCTTTCTGGATGTCTATATTTTAGCCCAAAAAACGTCAGAGCCTGCTGATCTTCACATATGTTGCTCTTTATATGCCCCCCAACCATAATCTGGAAATATATTAATTTCAGACTTCTGGACATAAAACTTACATATTGTGTAAACCACACACAGACATGTGAAATCCCTTAGCTAGATGAGCCTCAAACATCAGAGCAATGGCCTAGGCGACAACACCTTGGTGGGCAATTGTCTTCCAAATGAATGTTCATATATAACACGCCATTCTCCAAATCAATATTTATATATAACATGCCATTCTCCTTGCATTATGCTGTTGGGTCAGGGAGGAGGAGGTTGCAATGCTGGGAAAAACACCTCCACAGCAGATCAACACAGCATTGCAACAATTTTTCGAATGAAAGTAACAGCGCCCTTGGGCACCCCTGTAGTTTATTTTTAGTCATTTAGCGACCCCACTGGTCATTTAAAGACCAGAGGAAATTTCTCCAAAATGTATGATCTTTATCCCCATGTGCAGTTGCAAACCGTAGTCTGGCTTTTTGGAGCAGTGGCTTCTTCCTTGCTGAGCGGCCTTTCAGGTTATGTCGATATAGGACTCATTTTACTGTGGATATAGATACTTTTGTACCTGTTTCCTCCAGCATCTTCACAAGGTCCTTTGCTGTTGTTCTGGGATTGATTTGCACTTTTCGCACCAAAGTACATTCATCTCTCTCTCATCTCCTTCCTGAGCGGTATGACGGCTGCGTTGTCCCATGGTGTTTATACTTGCGTACTATTTGTACAGATGAACGTGGTACATTCAGGCGTTTTGAAATTGCTCCCAAGGATGAACCAGACTTGTGGAGGTCTACAATTGTTTTTCTGAGGTCTTGGCTGATTTCTTTTGATTTTCCCATGATGTCAAGCAAAGAGGCACTGAGTTTGAAGGTAGGCCTTGAAATACATCCACAGGTACACCTCCAATTGACTAAAATGATGTCAATTAGCCTATCAGAAGCTTCTAAAGCCATGACATCATTTTCTGGAATTTTCCAAGCTGTTTAAAGGCACAGTCAACTTAGTGTATGTAAACTTCTGACCCACTGGAATTGTGATTAAATGTAGTAATCTGTCTGTAAACAATTGTAGGAAAAATTACTTGTCTCATGCACAAAGTAGATGTCCTAAGCGACTTGCCAAAACTATAGTTTGTTAACAAGAAATTTGTGGAGTGATTGAAAAACGAGTTTTAATGACTCCTAAGTGTATGTAAACTTCCGACTTCCGACTTCAACTGTAAATAAAGTATATTTATTTCTAAACAGTAAAACAGATAGGTATGAAAATACCCTCAAATAAAAGGTGACATTCTGTACTGTCGCCTCATATAAAACATTTAATATCAATTCTAAAATGCTGGAGTATAGAGCCAAATTCAAAGTTTAATAAATAAAAAAACCAAGGGTGGGTCAAAATTATTCCCATAATGTAGAAGTTTCAGTAGATTAGGAACTGCTTCCTATAAAGCTACGTGGAGTATAATGTAGCTGGACATTGTAAAGTCATAAACACAATTATATTACTTCTTATTGACGTTCAACCTGGGAATGAAAATTTAAGCAATTAATGTACAAACATGTCTAAAACAAATCCTGCAACAAAGGACCAGGTGTGAATGTCCTAGGCGGTCTAAGTCTACCCCTAACCAGTTTGAATACACTGTTTGATTTCACCCCCAGACCCCAAAACACACCCCATTCAAAACAGTTTTAACAGCCCCCCACCCGATGCAACTCAATATTAAGAAGGCATACAGTCAGTGTACAGACCAATGCACTACCCCCAGGATCACAACAAGCCCCTCACACCTGGGACCACACACACACAATGTGAATGGAAATATATTATTATATTTTCTATATATTACAATCACAAGAAAGGGTGTTGGTTATTTTAGTTTTCCAAGTAACATTTATTGGACATGTCCTAACTTTAAAAAGAAGCATGTTTGGTCTTGTTTGAATCAGCCCAATTCTCTGTTTATTAATAAAATAACCATGATTGGCAGAATGTTTCATTCACATCTCTGGCTATTAATAGATTGTGGAACTATGAAAAATAGGGAATAATGTTCCCAACACACCCACCTCACAGTTCCTACACAGACCCTGAGGCACCATGCAGGTCTGACACCAGAGGAGGCTGGTGGGAGGAGCTATAGGAGGACGGGCTCATTGTAATGGCTGGAATGGAATCAATGGAACGTATCAAACACAAACACATGAAACCACATGTTGGACTGAGTTCCATTTATTCCATTCCAGACATCACAATGAGCCTGTCCTGCTATAGCTCCTCCCACCAGACTCCACTGCCTGACAACCATTCTATTGTCTTGGGGACTTTACAACCATTTGGTCTGATCAAAGAGCAGGACACCCTTTCAAATAGATACATCCTCTCAGCCTTGATGACTAAACTAATCAAAGACTAACACACACACACACACACACACACACACACACACACACACACACCACAGTAATCTGATCATGGTGACTCCACAGTAATAACATTTATAACTCATAAGTCACCAGGTGTGATAGCTTTTGACAGATGAAACCCTACATCAACTACTAATGACTTATGGGAGGAAGTGTGCATTTCACATATTAAGATATAATACAAGGATACTTCCTTTGTGTGTGTTGTACTTAGTCAATTGAAAATGTGCTTAAAGTTTTGAAAAAACAGCCTTTTTGATGATCTGTTTTGAGTTTTGTATTAAGAGTTGTGAAATTCTACCACATACTTGTGAAAATAGTACAAAAGTGATTATAAAATCTATAATACATGGATACTTCCTTAAATGTACTTATTTTGTGTTATGCAGTTATGTTATTGAAACAGAATAAGTCTAATGAGAGAATAAATAAGTCAAGTCCAACCATTACCTCTCTCCTCTTTCACATCCCTCTATCATCACTCCATGGGTGTGTCCCAATAATCTCTCCTTCCTCCTGAAGTGTAGCATTCCTTCACTACTCCTCTCAAATGTAAAAGCATTGGATTGGTGTTGGCATGGGGTAGAGGGAGTTTACATATACCAGTCATTTCCTTTTAAATCCATGAAGGGAAGTGGACAAGTTCAAACTTAGAAAGGAGATAATAGTTCCACACCCCATGTGTCCTGATAACTACAGGAATGGAACCATATTGAGGTTGTCTGCTTTCTATACGGTTTGATGGGAGAGAGAGAGAGACAGAGACAGAGACAGAGACAGAGACAGAGACAGAGAGAGAGAGAGAGAGAGAGAAGAGAGAGAGAGAGAGAGAGAGAGAGAGAGAGAGAGAGAGAGAGAGAGAGAGAGAGAGAGAGAGAGAGAGAGAGAGAGAGAGAGAGAGAGAGAGAGAGAGAGAGAGAGAGAGAGAGAGAGAGAGAGAGAGAGAGAGAGAGAGAGAGAGAGAGAGAGAGAGAGAGAGAGAGAGAGAGAGAGAGAGAGAGAGAGAGAAATGTATAGGGGACATGGGTACTCATGGTTATGTGATGAAGTAGCCCGCCTGCGATTTCAAAATGAGTGTCGGCGCTCAGCCCATGTCCTCTTGGTGTAACGGTCAAGCTGTTGCTTTCTCCCGCGGTAGACCTGGTTCATATCCCGTCGGTTACATTAAGCAGTATATTCTCTGAAAAGAGTCCAGACAGCCTGTTCCCAACAGTGGGGTCAGAGGGATTGGAGAGGGTTCTCTCTCTCTCTCTCTCTCTCTCTCTCTGACTGGAGGAGAGAAGTGAAATGGTGTGTCTCCTCTGGTCAACAATACTCACCTTGAGAGACTCCACAGCCTGTTGGAGCTCCTTCAGCTCCTTCTCTCTGCTGGACCTTCTGCTGACTCATCCCCAGCTGCCTCTGTGGAGAATCACTCTTCAATGAGCTATCAAGCTTTATTTTTCCACTAGATCAATAGTATAGTAATGTGACATAGGGCACATAGAGAGGAAGGTCTAAAATCTTGAGGAAGCTCCTTTACCATATGACATTTTCTATGTTGCTATGTTAATGATTATAGTTTTTATGGTAGACGTACATGTATCAAGGGGTTGAGACTGAACTTTGAACTCCTAAAAGGGCATTCGGAATGATAATAGTGTTTGACTTCAGAAAATTGTGATACATTTGGAGCAAACTCAATATACTCAAGGTTTGTGTTCATATTTGTTCTGCCGTGGATCGATTTCATTTGAATGATCTCATATTCAAACAGCCTTAGTTCCTACTGTATGTTTAATTATTTGTTTATCAGACAGTCACAAACAAGTAGTTCTGGTCTTACCTGTTTCTCAGTCCTCTCTGCTGCAGCTGACACTGTATCATGGCCTTTATGTTCATCCATCACACACTGATAACAGATACACTGCTGATCGGTACGACAGTAAACCTCCAGCAGTTTGTCATGATGAGAGCAGATCTTCTCCTGTAAGTTGTGCGGTGGCTTTGACCAGCTGGTGCTTCTTGAAAGCAGGGAAATTCGTAGTGAGGTTGGAGGTGAGTCTCACAGTAAGAGGCCAGACACACCAGACAGGACATGAGGGCTTTCTGCTTTCTGGTCCCAGTGCAGACATCACACGCCCACATCTCCAGGTCCAGCATAGCACAGAGCAGGAGGGGGAGCAGCCTGGAGTCCTGTCTTCTTCAGTTTCTCCACCACTTCAGCCAACATGTTATTTTTCCTCAGATTAGGCCTTGGAGTGAAGGTCTCTCTGCACTGAGGACAGCTATAGACACCTTTCAGATCATCCTGATCCCAGCTTTCTTTAATACAGCCCATACAGTAGCTGTGTCCACAGGCAGTAGTCACGGATCCTTCAGTAGATCCAGACAGATGGAGCAACAGAACAGTTCCTGATTCTCTGCCATTTTGGTGCTCTCTCCCGTAGCTTAAGCAATGGCAGTGTCAAAGATTACTTTGTGTTTCATGGAACTCTACACCAGAGGACAGGAAGTGGCTTCCTACTTGACTGTGTACTCTGTATGTAGAGGGGATGTGGTTTATTTGATGAGGAAGCGTGACAGAGTGTTGGGTAGTAGGCAGAGATGGTTAGTATTTATGTTACATGTATTTGAAATACGTATTTTAATTACTTCTGAATATTTTGTCATTAGAATTACACTGGGCTGAACTACACTCCAATGCATTTTGTATTTTTTATTTTCCAAATAAATACTAAATACTTTTCTACACCATTTATCATAGCGGTTCACCTGTTGTGGCCCCCCTTTCACCCTGCATTGGTATCAGAAGTCTGATAGCACTATGGTGTGATAAGAACGTCTGTTAAATTAACTAAATATAAATGTATATGTAAAAATGTTGATAAATACTTTGTTGAGGGAAAATGTACTTGATATAATTGTAATATTTTGTTGTTTCACCTAGCTGTCTTAAGATGAAGGCACTAATTAAAAGTCACCCTGGATAAGTGCGTCTGTTAAATGACTAAAATGTAAATGTCGATGTAAAAATGAATAATTGCAAAGCATGCTGAGTATTATTCTAAAGAGCTCCATCCTAAATAAGGCCAATAATAATACCCAGTGTGCTTTACAGTTAATTTGGTAGGTTCATTTTCACATATACATTTACATTTTAGTTATTTAGCTTATCCAGAGTGACTTGCTCAACTAAGGTAGATAGCAAAATACAGTATCACTGTCATAGCAAGAAAAAGGTTTTGTCACTGTTTCTGAGAATGTTGTTGGTGTTCGGATCGGGTTACTTGCAAATGTATTTTTTGTATTTAAAATGAATACATTACATTGAATGAAATACATTACAAAATACAAGTATTTAGTAGTTTATTTTGATACATTGATCTTGATGGTATTTTGTATCTGTATTTTGTAATTGTATGTAGTAATTTCTACCCATCCGTGGTAGTAGAATACTCTGTCTGCAGGGGTTTTTTAGGACCAGGACACTGGAGGCAAAGGACCGGTTTAAACAGGAAAATGTCCTGGAGTTTAATTAAAAATAAATGTTTCACAAATCACTTTGAAAAGGCATTGAAAAGGCAAAATAAAATACCTATCTCTCCTCAGAGCATAATTACTGGGCAATCACTTACAAACTCAAAAGATCAGGGTGCTGTTTCAGTTCTCGGAACAGGGTTCTGAGAACTGACACATCTCAGTTTTCAACCCTAATGCTGAGCTGTTGTGACTTCTATCTCAACAACAGGATGCTACGCCTCACCCAGAAGCTCTTTTGGCACTCCGCCTAGAACAGTTGGTTTAGACAGAGGATCAACAACAGGATGCTGCCCCTCACCCAGAAGCTGTTTTGGCACTCCGCCTAGAACAGTTGGTTTTAGACAGAGGATCAACAACAGGATGCTGCCCCTCACCCAGAAGCTGTTTTGGCACTCCTCCTAGAACAGTTGGTTTAGACAGAGGATCAACAACAGGATGCTGCCCCCTCACCCAGAAGCTGTTTTGGCACTCCTCCCTAGAACAGTTGGTTTAGACAGAGGATCAACAACAGGATGCTGCCCCCTCACCCAGAAGCTGTTTTGGCACTCCTCCTAGAACAGTTGGTTTAGACAGAGGATCAACAACAGGATGCTGCCCCTCACCCAGAAGCTGTTTTGGCACTCCTCCTAGAACAGTTGGTTTAGACAGAGGATCAACAACAGGATGCTACGCCTCACCCAGAAGCTCTTTTGGCACTCCGCCTAGAACAGTTGGTTTAGACAGAGGATCAACAACAGGATGCTGCCCCTCACCCAGAAGCTCTTTTGGCACTCCGCCTAGAACAGTTGGATTTAGACAGAGGACCAGAAAGAGGAACTCATGCGACACACTGTTCTAATGAAGTTTTACTGGCAGAATGTTTTCTTCATTATATCTTCTTCACACAATAACTACGTTTAGTACCTTTAAGACTAACTGTATGTCATCTTACTTAATGACCTTGTACCTAAGTCAATTTCTGTCACCACAAATGTTATCCAGAAGTGCATCTGACTGGGGGGAAGTAAATATAGGGCTTCATTGACAACATCCTGAAGTATCCCCTTTAAGTCAAAACTATAACTGAAATGTCTTTGGCCACCATACCAATCAAAACTACATCAAAAGAGTTCATCAAGAGGTCCATAGTCTTTGAGATAGTGGCTGGGTTGGAGACCCCACCAGCCGCATGGTGGCTCACCAAACGGGCATAGAGAGTTGACTGCAGCAAGGTGTACTGCTTAACCAGGATGTGGCACTAATTGGAGAGTGGCTTTAGGGTGGAGTACGCTTCCAACAGCAGGCATTCCCTTCAACATGTTACAGAATATAATGTGGAGACAGAGATGGGCAGTATCTCTGTTAATACGTATTTGAAATACATATTTCAATGACTTTGACTATTTTGTCATTTTTGTATTGCACTGGCCTGAACTACAATCCTATGTATTTGGAACAAGATACTTTTGAGACCTGTAATTTGTCAAAACATTTTGTTGTTGTAAAATACAACATATTTTTCTATACCATTCTTTATAGGGGTTGGACATTTTGTGTTCCCCTTTCATCCTGCGTTGGTATCAGAAGTCTGATGGCACTATGGTTTGATAAAGTGACTAGTAAATGACAAAAAATGTGTACTCTGTATGTAGAGGGGGTGTGGTTTTCTTTGATAAGGAAGTGTGACAGATTTTTTGGTAGTCGACAGAGATAGTTTGTATTTATGTTACATGCATTTTGAAATACATATCTTAATTACTTCTGAGTATTTAGTCATTTGAATTATGCTGGGATGAACTACACTCCAATGTATTTTGAAAATACTAAATACTTTTCTATACCATTTTTAAATAGCGGTTCACATCTTGTGGCCCCCCTTTCACCCTGCATTGGTATCAGAAGTCTGATAGCACTATGGTGTGATAAGAGCGTCTGCTAAATGAACTAAATATACATGTAAAAAAGAACACTTGAAAAAATATGCTGGGTATTAAAATAATGAGCTCTGCACCCAAAAGAAGGCCAATAATAATGCCCAGTGTGCTTTGCAATTGTTCATTTTTACATTGTCATTTTAGTCATTTAGCAGAGACTCATATCCAGAGAGACTTACCATCAGTACATTCAACTAAGGTAGATGAACAATCTCATATCACAGTATATCCAGAGAGACTTACCATCAGTAGATTCAACTAATTTAGATAAACAACCTCATATCACAGTCATAGAAATTAAAAGCTGTTTTCTTCCGTCACTGAGAATGTTGTTGTAGTGAAGGTGTGTACTAGCAAATGTATTTACCGGTATGTATTTGTATTTCATCTACATACAACTACAAAAGTATTTTGTATTTAAGTTTGATACATTAGTCTTTAGAGTATCTGGTATTTTTAACAAGATCCATTTTTGATGTACAGTATATTTTGCCCATCTCTGTATTGATATATAGTCTCTCAGTGACTAACTGATTTGGTTGTGGCTACCTAGATTCATGTGGAGATCACAGGTCCTGCATTTAATTCCAAAAAGTTTCCCCTCAACCCTGTTTGATATGTTGTCCTCTCAGGTTCTACTGGCTGGTGAACCTGAAGTGCATGGTAGTGTTTCTGGGTATCACCTACATCCAGCAGTCAGTAGCCAACAACCTGGCTACTGACCGTATGGTCCACAACAACCTCATCTTCAGCTCCAAGAAAGGTAACACATCCTCAACCTCATCTTCAGGTCCGCGCTAAGGAGAACAACGGGGCGTTACAGTGAGACGCACATGGAGAACGTCAAGGTCCTGGCCAGGCTCTTTCCCCTGTACCTCTTGCAGATACTGTACCGAGCCTGCATCACTCAGGCAGGTCAATGTAATGGAGAACATCAGGGCTCTACACTGACATGCTTCAAAGGAGATAAAACAGGCAAAGCTATAATGTTTATTTAGGCTCCATAAAGTTGTCCTAGAATCTGTTGTTACCCGGACCTCTAACACAGATTCCATCAGGTTACTACATTCAGACCATGACCTCTAACCTGCACCTGAACAGCTTCCTCCTGCCCATCGGTGCCATGAACGTCATCAGCATCCTACCTCTGCTGCTGCTGGCCCCTCTCATGGAGTGTGTCACCTCCTGCTACCTGTCCATGGAGAAAACACCCTTCTCCCACGCCAGAGTCATCAGTAAGCACACACACACACACACACACACACACACACACACACACAGAGACACACACAGCCACACACACACATGCACAAATACCATCCTCATCAATGAGCCAGTCAATATTAATGTCTCTCTCTCTCCCTCTCTCTCTCTGTTTCTCCTGTCCCCTCCCTCCTCCTCTCTCTCAGTGCTGGGTCATGCGTGTGCGGCCCAGTCTGCCCTGGTAGCGGGCCTGTCTGAGGTCCACAGGAAGGGCTATCCTCTGACGGAGCAGGCCCTGTCAGGGAAGGTGCTCCAGGTGTCCTCCATGACCTGCTTCCAGCTGGCTCCCCAGTACATCCTACTGGGGCTGGCTGAGGCCCTCGTCACCCCTGCCTGTGAGTGACAGAGAGCCAGCACCTTCGGTCAATACTTTTCATATGATTCTCTTCTCATTTGTTTAAATACATTTGACCATCACTTAATCTAACTGCGCTTAACGGTTAATCACTTAACCGGGGGTAACTGTATATGCCATGTACGCCTGTTTGTGCATTTGGTTTATAAAAGGGATGTCTAAGCCAGAGAGAGACAGCCGTTTCATGGAACTGCTTCGGCTTTCGTTATTAGATAATAAAAAAGTCTAATTCTTGGATTCACAGGCTCCAGTTTCTTGTGAGATATGTTTGAGTTGACTACTTCATGAGTCATATATTTTCTACAACAGCAGACGGCAAGGAACTGTTGTGTCTAATGAAGTCTGGGCCATCGTTGTTGACCATGTGGTAAACAGAGGCCTTACCATGGCAGAGGCTGCCAGATTAGTTCACCCCAATCTGAAAATATCAACTGTCAATTCAATCATAAGAACATTTTCTCGAAGAAAACCGGTAAGTCTGCTGGATATGCACTATGCTTTACCATTACATTTACATTACATTTTAGTCATTTAGCAGACGCTCTTATCCAGGCGACACGTTAAGTGCCTTAAGGGCACATCGACAGATTTTTTCACCTAGTCGGCTCGGGGATTAGAACCAGCGACCTTTCGGTTTACTGGCACAACGCTCTTACCCACTAAGCTACCTGCCGCCCCAGACCAAAGCAATTGGAACTTAAACTGTTACAGTGAATGCATGGAAGGATGTGGGTTTGAGAGTGAAAGAAACACAGATTTGTTAAAAACAAATTATGAAAATAAAGAGTAAAGCGGAGTGGTTTGTAATATGGCAGATCATATGAAGAGGGTGCACTTGAAGGAAAGGTTGAGAGAAGGGGAAGTCCTAGAGATGTCTGTGTGGGCATCGGTCCATCATGCTGAGGATCATCTCAGGGGTGAGATCTCCGTTGGACGCAACCTCTGCTACAGGCAGCGCCACCCTGCCTCTGCCTCCTCTGACTGCTCAATCACCACCTCTATGGCAGCCTGCTCAGCCTCTGGCTCATTCTTCACTATGATGTTCTCTATGGCACCTGTATTCTCATCCTCCACCTGGATGATGGCTGCTGCTGCAGCAGCCTTGCCCTTAGGGTAGCCTTGCTAGCTTTGGCAGGTGAGGCGGGTTTGGGCGCATTCTTGGGGGTCTACCGCGTTTTCTCTTCACGGGAGGCTCCACAGGGGCAGGGATAGGCTTGGTGGGTGGAGCCTGCTCCAACTCCATCTCCTCCTCCTCCTCTTCTTCGTCCTCCAGCAGTGCCGCCTCAGCCTCCTCATCCTCTTCATCAATGTCATCCAGCTCAGGATCAGCATTGTCCTCACTGTCGTCGTCATCCATCGTCCTTCCTTGAGCGCATCTTCCTCTTCCTCCCACCTCGTCCTCTCTTGGGTGGGGGTTCCATTCTCTCCTTCACCAGGATCCCGTAACAGTTCTCTGCATGTCTGGCCATGGTGTTCCTGCGGGTGAAGGTCTTGCCACACTTTGTGCACACAAAGGCAGTCGGCACAAAGTTGGGGTCTGGTAGCGCCGGAAGTGCATGTCCAGGAGCTGCTTCTGACGGAAGGTCTTCTCGCACTGGCTACAGGAGTAAGGCTTCTCTCCTGTGTGCGTGCGCCTGTGCTTCTCTCTGTGCATCAGCATGTGGCGCTCTTGTCTGCAGCAGTAGTCACACTGGTCACACTTGAAGCGTTTCTCATTCTTGTGGGACTTCTGGTGCTGGATGAGAGCATAGCGCTCGTGGAACACAGCATCACAGTAACGGCATTTCCTGCCCTGCTCAATGAACGAGTGCTGCTTACGCAGATGGACACCCAGGTCACTCTTGCGGGCGATAGCTGTGTCACAGTGGGGGCAGTGGTGTGTGCTTCTGCAGGATGTGCATCTTCATGGTTCCACTGAAACGGGCGTGGCAGATGTAGCATTCATATGGCTTCACTCCCGAGTCCTCATGTGTCTCTTCAGCTTGTAGGTGTCTCTGCTGGCGTAGCTGCACAGACTGCACATGTTGTAATGCATGTAAATTCACATAACTTGTTCCAGTATTCTTCCAGTATGATCTACTGACAGTATACTCTTGTTCTACCCTCAGAATTGACAGAAGACCCCGTGGTGGTGGCCGTGTGCTGAACGACCAGCAGGAGTGGGCAGTGGTGGAAATGGTGAGGGCCAGGAATGACATACGGCTGTCTGAAATAAAGCAGGCCATTGAGGAGAATGATGACACCTTTGCCAATGTGGCATCCATCAGCCTACCACCAATCACCCGCCTTTTGAAGAGGCACCAGGTATCTATGGAACACATTTACCTGGAGCCTTCTGAGAGAAACAACTGGGGGCCGAGTATGTTCAGGTACAGCACTATATAAATACACTGTATTACTGTTGCTATTAATGCACATGCTACTTCACAATATCATAATGGAACTATACTGTAAAAAGAACTAACCAAAATATATTTTTAGAGGGTGATGGTGCTTGATGCTGCTGTGAACCATCACTGGTATATCTTTGTTGATGATGCGGGCTTCAACCTGGGCCAAAACTTGGCGCCGTGGGCGGAACCTCATTTGCCAACGGGCGTCCGTCCCAAGTGCCTGGACAACGCGGGAAACATTTCCAAGTGCAGCAGCTATCTCTGAAGATGGTGTGGTAGGGACGTAGACCATTACTTGGATCCTACCACGCTGCACACCTCATTGGGTTTCTCAATGAAATGGAGCAGGCCTGTCAAGGTGAAGGGGTCACCTATGTCATTGTGTGGGAAAATGTCAGGTTCCACCATTCAGAGGTTTCAGGTCGCTCCCTGATTCGTGACCCTATACCAGCCCCCCCGGTACTCTCCTTCCTCAACCTTATTAAATTATTGTTTTCATCATGGAGGTGGAAGGTGTACGATCGCCATCCCCATGAGCGTGCCACGCTCCTTCTGGCCATGGAAGAGGCATGTGATGACATCAATGCAGACCAATGTCAAGCTTTGATTCAACATGCCGAAGGTTTCTCCAGCGGTGCATGAACAATGAGGACATTTACTGATGTGGATGAGAATTTATGGCCAAATGCTCTAGGCAGGCTTGATGCTAATTAATGCGTGCTAAACATTATTTTATTTTCATTCATGTAATGTTTCATTTAAATGTCTTACATCTAATTACAGATAGTACTGTATGTTGCAATTACATCAGAAAAATAAAATAAAATCCCCTTGAATGATTGTAGAGGATGTCATCATTGATCACACCTTTGATTACACATTGGATAGATATCATGGAAATGATAGATTGTCAATGTTGTTGGGTAATGTAAGTGTATTGCCTAATGTAAACTGTCATCTACAGTACTGTAGCATATTACTTTCAGCACTTCTAAGGGTTATTAGAAACAATTATCTTGCAGTGATTGCTACTGGATTAACTGGTAGTTAATGATATATTTTTCAATTGAGTAGTTTTAAGTTGTTTTGGTGATTAAACCAATGCTCTCATTACATTTATATTTTGAATCAATGGTTGTGTGGTGAGAGATGTTTCCAATCCAAATGAATGCACAATGACAGGTTTTGAATGAAAGACTGGCTGCCTTACAAGTGTGACCAGCTTGGAGTTTTATACTAAGAGTTGTGAAAATGTACCACCTGCTTGTAGAAAATAGTACCAAAGTGATTAAAACAAAACCGTAATAGGATTTTTTTTTGGGGGATGAATTGTTAATTGATTTTCAATAAGGAACACTGGAGGGAAAACACAACAGAAGAAAAAAGGGGGACCCAACCACTACAGTGAGGGAAAAAAGTATTTGACCCCCTCTCAAATCAGAAGGATTTCTGGCTCCCAGGTGTCTTTTATACAGAGTAGCAGCTGAGATTGGAGCACACTCTTAAAGGGAGTGCTCTAATCTCAGCTTGTTACCTGTGTAAAAGACACCTGTCCACAGAAGCAAACAATCAATCAGATTCCAAACTCTCCACCATGGCCAGAGACCAAAAAGAGCTCTCCAAGGATGTCAGGGACAATTTGCAGACCTACACAAGGCTGGAATGGGCTATAAGACCATAGCCAAGCAGCTTGGTGAGAAGGTGACAACAGTTGGTGCGAATATTCGCAAATGGAAGAAACACAAAATAACTGTCAATCTCCCTCGGCCTAGGGCTCCATGCAAGATCTCACCTCGTGGAGTTGCAATAATCATGAGAACGGTGAGGAATCAGCCCAGAATTACACGGGGAGGATCTTGTCAATGATCTCAAGGCAGCTGGGACCATAGTCACCAAGAAAACTATTGGTAAACACTACGAATCTTCTTTCTCATGGTCTGAGAGTACTTTAGGATCCTTTTGGCAAACTCCCAAGCGGGCTGTCATGTGTCTTTTACTGAGGAGTGGCTTCCGTCTGGCCACTCTACCATAAAGGCCTAATTGGTGAGTATTTTGTATCTGTATTTTGTATCTGTATTTTGTAGTTTTATCCCATCCCTGGTAGTAGAATAATCTGTCTGCAGGGTGTTTTCAGGACCAGGACACTGGAGGCAAAGGACCGGTTTAAACAGGAAAATGTCCTGGAGTTTTATTAAAAATAAATGTTTCACAAATCACTTTGAAAAAGCATTGAAAAGGCAAAATAAAATACCTATCTCTCCTCAGAGCATAATTACTGGGCAATCACTTACAAACTCAAGAGATCAGGGTGTTGTTTTCAGTTCTCGGAACAGGGTTCTGAGAACTGACACATCTCAGTTTTCAACCTAATGCTGAGCTGTTGTGACTTCTATCTCAACAACAGGATGCTGCGCCTCACCTCAGAAGCTCTTTTGGCACTCTGCCTAGAACATTTGGTTTAGACAGAGGACCAGAAAGAGGAACTTGTGCGACACTGTTCTAATGAAGTTTTACTGGCAGAATGTTTTCTTCATTATATCTTCTTCACACAATAACTTACGTTTAGTACCTTTAAGACTAACTGTATGTCATCTTACTTAATGACCTTGTACCTAAGTCAATTTCTGTCACCACAAATGTTATCCACCAGTGCATCTGACTGGGGAAGTAAATATAGGGCTTCATTGACAACATCCTGAAGTATCCCTTTAAGTCAAAACTATAACTGAAATGTCTTTGGCCACCATACCAATCAAAACTACATCAAAAGAGTTCATCAAGAGGTCCATAGTCTTTGAGATAGTGGCTGGGTTGGAGACCCCACCAGCCGCATGGTGGCTCACCAAACGGGCATGAGAGAGTTGACTGCAGCAAGGTGTACTGCTTAACCAGGATGTGGCCCTAATTGGAGAGTGGCTTTAGGGTGGAGTATGCTTCCAACAGCAGGCATTCCCTTCAACATGTTACAGAAGATAATGTGGAGACAGAGATGGGCAGTATCTCTGTTAATACGTATTTGAAATACATATTTCAATGACTTTTGACTATTTTGTCATTTTGTATTGCACTGGCCTGAACTACAACCCTATGTATTTGGAACAAGATACTTTTGAGACCTGTAATTTGTAAAAACATTTTGTTGTTGTAAAATACAACATATTTTTCTATCCCATTCTTTATAGGGGTTGGACATTTTGTGTTCCCCTTTCATCCTGCATTGGTATCAGAAGTCTGATGGCACTATGGTTTGATAAAGTGACTAGTAAATGACAAAAATGTGTACTCTGTATGTAGAGGGGGTGTGGTTTCTTTGATAAGGAAGTGTACACAGATTTTTGGTAGTCGGGCAGAGATAGTTTGTATTTACGTTACATGCATTTGAAATACATATATTAATTACTTCTGAGTATTTAGTCATTTGAATTATGCTGGGATGAACTACACTCCAATGTATTTTGAAAATACTAAATACTTTTCTATACCATTTTTTTATAGCGGTTCACATCTTGTGGCCCCGCTGTCACCCTGCGTTGGTATCAGTAAGTCTGATAGCACTATGGTGTGATAAGAACGTCTGCTAAATGAACTAAATATACATGTAAAAAAGAACACTTGAAAAATATGCTGGGTATTAAAATAATGAGCTCTGCACCCAAAAGAAGGCCAATAATAATACCCAGTGTGCTTTGCAATTGTTAATTTTTACATTGTCATTTTGTCATTTAGCAGAGAGACTCATATCCAGAGAGACTTACCATCAGTACATTCAACTAAGGTAGATGAACAATCTCATATCACAGTCATAGAAAGTTAAAAGCTGTTTTCTTCCGTCACTGAGAATGTTGTTGTAGTGAAGGTGTATACTAGCAAATGTATTTACCTGTATGTATTTGTATTTTATCTACATACAACTACAAATGTATTTTTGTATTTAAGTTTGATACATTAGTCTTTAGAGTATCTGGTATTTAACAAGATCCATTTTTGATGTACAGTATATTTTGCCCATCTCTGTGTTGATATATCGTCTCTCAGTGACTAGCTGATTTGGTTATGGCTACCTAGATTCATGTGGAGATCACAACACCCTTCTCCCCCGACAGAGTCATCAGTAAGCACACACACGGCAGACACACACAGACACACACAGACACACACAGACAGAGACACACACACGCACCGACACACACAGACACATACACGACACATACACACACACACAGACACACACACACAGACACAGACACACACAGACACACACACGGGCAGACAGACAGACAAACAGACAAACAGACACACACACACACACACAGACAGAGACACACACACACACAGACACACACAGACACAGACACATACACGACACACACACACAGACACACACACACAGACACACACACACACACAAATACCATCCTCATCAATGAACCAGTCAATGTTAATGTCTCTCTCTCTCCCTCTCTCTCTCTGTTTCTCTCCCTGTCCCCTCCCTCCTCTCCTCTCTCAGTGCTGGGTCATGCGTGTGCGGCCCAGTCTGTCCTGGTAGCGGGCCTGTCTGAGGTCCACAGGAAGGGCTATCCTCTGTGGAGCAGGCCCTGTCAGGGAAGGTGCTCCAGGTGTCCTCCATGGCCTGCTTCCAGCTGGCTCCCAGTACATCCTACTGGGGCTGGCTGAGCACGTATTTCTGACACACCTATTGCTGCTACATTGTTCGTACACAGAGACAAACTGGGTTTGAGATTTCGAATGTCAATGGACACCATATGTAGTTAGGATGAAGTTAGAATGTGGAGTTTTGGAACCAACTGCCAACACGGAGGATAGTGTTCTGAACTCTGGAAGCTAGGGGTT
Organism: Coregonus clupeaformis; assembly: GCF_020615455.1. NCBI lineage: Eukaryota > Metazoa > Chordata > Actinopteri > Salmoniformes > Salmonidae > Coregonus > Coregonus clupeaformis. The sequence goes on from NW_025534661.1 coordinate 44,840, forward strand.
AGGATGCCCCCTACTGGTGTATTAGAGACAGACAAGAGACGTTTGAACCAAATGAATGCTTCTTTCTCTTCCCAGTCTTCCTCTCTTCTCTGTTCCAGGCTCTGTGATCTCCTTCCACCTGACACCCAGTCATATCAGAGGCATCTCCCTGCACTTCCTCCCCTGTGGATATACTGCTACATAGATGACTGGAAATAGCTGATTCATTGTGTCAATCAATTCAATAACAGAGCAATTCCAATGTCATGATTTTGACTTTTGTATTGAAAGATCACATTGATTCAGTAATTGATTCAGAATACAGAATTGTTTGGATTCATACATGGACATGGGTGATTTAAATATTCTCATCTGATCATAAATGGATCAACAATGATCCCAGTTTCTGATTTGACTGGTTTGCCAGTACTACAGTTTACATCAAGAGAAAAAGAGACCCATTTCCAGAGGATTGCAACAGCCAAGAGGTGATCAGGTAGACAGTAAAAGTCCGAAGCCTGAGTGTCAGTCTGTATGTGCCATCATGCCATCTGTTAAGCAAGACCACTAACAGATCTGGGACCAGGCTTTTATTTTTTTTTACAATAACGTTAAAAAGGGGAATTGAACCAGATCATAGGCCTACTGGAAGACTGTTAATAACCCAGAAGCTCTCCATCAATATGTCTGAAATGGTTGAAATCATCTGTACCTACTGGTAATTATTGAGATATGATTTTGTACCAATCCCAAACCCAGGATAGAGGGGCTGAGTGAATGTGGTCTGGACTCTGTGGAGGAGGGTCATTGTGTCAGAGACTGCTGTAGAAGGACAGAGTTCCTGCCCTGTGGTCCAGGTCCACTCCTACTCTGGAGGACCAGGGGACAGATATTTCTGTTTTATTAGCATTGTGCCAAAACCTACAATGGGGAGGGGATAGCACTCCAAAGTCCAGGACTGACTGTTACCTAGAAATGTAGACTCTGGGACCTTTCCTTTCCTGATGATCCCTCTATATGACACTACTATTTCAACCCATCCACCGCTCCACTCTACCTCCCAGTAGCAGACTCCAGACAGGCCGAGTTCTACACAGCAGCTGTCTCCAGTAGTCAGGATAGGGCTGAGCTTTATTAGTGGCTGTCACCTTCAGTTTCCCTCAGACAGGCTGAGTTCTGGATGAGCTGTATTCAGATCCAATGTCAGCTGGAGGACGTCTGACTGATGAACAACAAAACCCAATAAGTAAAAGAAAGAACATATATGTTGTCTTTGAGAGGGTGTTTGAATATCACTTACAGAGGGACAACTCTTCTTTGGTCTTCAGCTAAGGAGACATTTCGAATTCTGTCACTATTAAAAAATGCAACTTCATATCACATGTATCAAGGCAGTTGAGTTACCTGGAGGAAATGGATGTGATCCTCTGTGTGTGAGAGCTGCTCCAGCTCAGTGCTTCTCTTCCTCAGCTCAGCTATCTCCTGCTCCAGTTGCTCCAGGAGTCCTTCAGCTTGACTCACTTGAGCCTTCTCTTGGGCTCTGATCAGCTCCTTCACCTCAGAGCGCCTTCTCTCAATGGAGCGGATCAGCTCAGTAAAGATTGTCTCATACTTACTAACTTCTGCCTGTACAGAGCACTGATAACTCACAGAGAGAGAGGAGGGGTCAATTTCCACTGTTACTGGATTCCAGACAACCTGTTCCCCAGTGTTGTCTTGGTACTATTTTCACAAGTGTGTGGTAAAATTTCACAACTCTTAGAACAAAACTCATCACAGAACGTCAAAAAGGCTGTTACTTTTTTCTTCAAAACTTGAAGCACATTTTCAATTGACTAAGTACAAAACACAAAACTACACAGATAACATTTACACCAAACCTAAATCAGTGTTTCATCTAGAAATACCTTTCATATAAAGTAAATGCCTTTCACAATGCAATGCTCACAATACTTTTCATATGATTCTCTTCTCATTTGTTTAAATACATTTGACCATCACTTAGTCTAACTGCGCTTAATGGTTAATCACTTAACCGTTTGGTAAAACTATAGATTTTAAACTGGTTTGTCTACTATATAAGGATTTTGAGAACTACAGAAATAAAATGTGTTTGTAAAGTATAAACATCTAGATAACATGTATGATACATGATAACCATACATAATGACTACTCATTATTGCTAATTAATTCCACATAGTGGGAACCACAATTGGTCACCATATAAAAGGATGTTTATGAACATTTCTTTCAACATGGAGCAGGATAGACAGCAAGGGAGAGGAAGAAATCAAAGAGCTTGTGGACAAGGGGCCAATCAGAGAGGAGGGATGGGCCCCATTAAAGAGGTCAGAGAGGTCAAAGAGGTGGACATGGGTCCCGTCAAAGAGGTCAGAGGTCAAAGAGGTGGACATGGGTCCCGTCAAAGAGCTGGACATCAGAGAGAGGGAGGCAGACGGCAGGGAACTGTTGTGTCTAATGAAGTCTAGGCCATCGTCGTTGACCATGTGGTAAATAGAGGCCTTACCATGGCAGAGGCTGCCAGATTAGTTCACCCCAATCTGAAAAGATCAACTGTCAATTCAATCATAAGAACATTTTCTCCAAGAAAACCGGTAAGTCTGCTGGATATGCACTATGCTTTACCATTACATTTACAATAAATTACATGTTGTAATGCATGTAAATTCACATAACTTGTTCCAGTATTCTTCCAGTATGATCTACTGACAGTATACTCTTGTTCTACCCTCAGAATTGACAGAAGACCCCGTGGTGGTGGTGGTCGTGTGCTGACCGACCAGCAGGAGTGGGCAGTGGTGGAAATGGTGAGGGACAGGAATGACATACGTCTGTCTGAAATAAAGCAGGCCATTGAGGAGAATGATGACACCTTTGCCAATGTGGCACCCATCAGCCTACCAACAGTCACCCGCCTTTTGAAGAGGCACCAGGTATCTATGGAACACATTGACCTGGAGCCTTCTGAGAGAAACAACTGGGGGCCGAGTATGTTCAGGTACAGCACTATATAAATACACTGTATTACTGTTGCTATTAATGCACATGCTACTTCACAATATCATAATGGAACTATACTGTAAAAAGAACTAACCAAAATATATTTTTAGAGGGTGATGGTGCTTGATGCTGCTGTGAACCATCACTAGTATATCTTGTTGATGAAGCGGGCTTCAACCTGGGCCAAAACTTGGCGCCGTGGGCGGAACCTCATCTGCCGACGGGCGTCCGTCCAAGTGCCTGGACAACGCGGGGAAACATTTCCAAGAGCAGCAGTTATCTCTGAAGATGGTGTGGTAGGACGTAGACCATTACTTGGATCCTACCACGCTGCACACCTCATTGGGTTTCTCAATGAAATGGAGCAGGCCTGTCAAGGTGAAGGGGTCACCTATGTCATTGTGTGGGACAATGTCAGGTTCCACCATTCAGAGGTGGTTCAGGCATGGTTTCGGGTCCCTCCCTGATTCGTGACCCTATACCAGCCCCCGGTACTCTCCTTCCTCAACCTTATTAAATTATTTTTTTCATCATGGAGGTGGAAGGTGTACGATCGCCATCCCCATGAGCGTGCCACCCTCCTTCTGGCCATGGAAGAGGCATGTGATGACATCAATGCAGACCAATGTCAAGCTTTGATTCAACATGCCGAAAGGTTTCTCCAGCGGTGCATGAACAATGAGGACATTTACTGATGTGGATGAGAATTTATGGCCAAATGCTCTAGATAGGCTTGATGCTAATTAATGCGTGCTAAACATTATTTTATTTTCATTCATGTAATGTTTCATTTAAATGTCTTACATCTAATTACAGACAGTACTGTATGTTGCAATTATATCAGAAAAAATAAAAAAAATTCCCCATGAATGATTGTAGAGGATGTCATCATTGATCACACCTTTGATTACACATTGGATAGATATCATGGAAATGATAGATTGTCAATGTTGTTGGGTAATGTAAGTGTATTGCCTAATGTAAACTGTCATCTACAGTACTGTAGCATATTAATTTCAGCACTTCTAAGGGTTATTTGAAACAATTATCTTGCAGTGATTGCTATTGGATTAACTGGTAGTTAATGATATATTTTCAATTGAGTAGTTTTAAGTTGTTTTGGTGATTAAACCAATGCTCTCATTACATTTATATTTTGAATCAATGGTTGTGTGGTGAGAGATGTTTCCAATCCAAATGAATGCACAATGACAGGTTTTGAATGAAAGACTGGCTGGTTACAAGCGTGACCAGCTAGGAGTTTTATACTAAGAGTTGTGAAAATGTACCACCTGCTTGTGAAAATAGTACCAAAGTGATTAAAACAAAACCGTAATAGGATTTTTTTGAGCGGGGATGAATTGTTAATTGATTTTCAATAAGGAACACTGAGGGAAAACACAACAGAAGAAAAAGGGGGGACTCAACCACTACAGTGAGGGAAAAAAGTATTTGACCCCCTCTCAATCAGAAGGATTTCTGGCTCCCAGGTGTCTTTTATACAGGTAACGAGCTGAGATTAGGAGCACACCCTTAAAAGGAGTGCTCCTAATCTCAGCTTTTACCTGTATAAAAGACACCTGTCCAAAGAAGCAAACAATCAATCAGATTCCAAACTCTCCACCATGGCCAAGACCAAAGAGCTCTCCAAGGATGTCAGGGACAAGATTTTAGACCTACACAAGGCTGGAATGGGCTACAAGACCATCGCCAAGCAGCTTGGTGAGAAGGTGACAACAGTTGGTGCGAATATTGCAAAGCGGCAGAAACACAAAAGAACTGTCAATCTCTCTCGGCCTGGGGCTCCATGCAAGATCTCACCTCGTGGAGTTGCAATGATCATGAGAACGATGAGGAATCAGCCCAGAACTACACGGGAGGATCTTGTCAATGATCTCAAGGCAGCTGGGACCATAGTCACCAAGAAAACTATTGGTAACACACTACGCCGTGAAGGATTGAAATCCTGCAGCACCTGCAAGGTCCCCTGCTGGCCACCATCAACATCTCTTTAAGTCCATCTGGAGATGGGGATGGTGCTGACCCACCATCAACATCTCTTTAAGTCCATCTGGAGATAGGGATGGTGCTGACCACCATCAACATCTCTTTAAGTCCATCTGGAGATGGGGATGGTGCTGACCACCATCAACATCTCTTTAAGTCCATCTGGAGATGGGGATGGTGCTGAACACCATCAACATATCTTTAAGTCCATCTGGAGATGGGGATGGTGCTGACCTCCATCAACATCTCTTTAAGTCCATCTGGAAAGTCTCCTTTATCATTACCATCAGTGTCCCTGTACTGCCTGTAGGCCCGTATGACCGTACGTGGACTGCCAATGCCAAACCTCTGGCAGAGAGATTCTATCACTGTTTCTCCATACAGTGCTCCTGCATCCTCTGGCCAGTATTGAGCATAAAGCAGGAGGGGGAGCAGCCTGGAGTCCTGTCTTCTTCAGTTTCTCCACCAACTCAGCCAACATGTTATTCATCCTCAGATTAGGCCTTGGAGTGAAGGTCTGTCTGCACTGAGGATGTCACACCCCCACATCTAAAGGTCCAGCATGACAGTGAGCAGGAGGAGCAGCTTGGAGTCCTGTCTTCTTCAGTTTCTCCACCACTTAGGCGAGCACAGCACTCCTGTTCAGAATAGGTCTTGGGGTGAAGGTATGTCTGCACTGCACTCAATCTGGTTTATTTAGTACCCCAGCGCAGGTTAAGTAGTGGAAAGAACATGTTGGGTTATTTTGACCCAGACAGTTTGGTTGCGTGAATAACCCAATATGTTGGGTTGTTAGTATTAACAGAACACGGGTTAATTTAACCATCAGTTGGGTATTTTTACTCTCATGCTTGGTTGACCTAGCAACTGGGTCTGTTTTAATGTCATGCTTGGTTGACCTAGCAACTGGGTCTGTTTTAATGTCATGCTCGGTTGACCTAGCAACTGGGTCTGTTTTAATGTCATGCTCGGTTGACCTATTAACTGGGTCTGTTTTAATGTCATGCTTGGTTGACCTAGCAACTGGGTCTGTTTTAATGTCATGCTTGGTTGACCTAGCAACTGGGTCTGTTTTAATGTCATGCTTGGTTGACCTAGCAACTGGGTCTGTTTAATGTCGTGCTTGGTTGACCTAGCAACTGGGTTTGTTTTAATGTCATGCTTGGTTAACCTAGCAACTGGGTCTGTTTTAATGTCATGCTTGGTTGACCTAGCAACTGGGTCTGTTTTAATGTAATGCTTGGTTGACCTAGCAACTGGGTCTGATTTAATGTCATGCTAGGTTGACCTAGCAACTGGGTCTGTTTTAATGTCATGCTTCGGTTGACCTAGCAACTGGGTCTGTTTTAATGTCATGCTTGGTTGACCTAGCAACTGGGTCTGTTTTAATGTCATGCTTGGTTGACCTAGCAACTGGGTCTGTTTTAATGTCATGCTTGGTTGACCTAGCAACTGGGTCTGTTTTAATGTCATGCTTGGTTGACCTAGCAACTGGGTCTGTTTTAATGTCATGCTTGGTTGACCTAGCAAATGGGTCTGTTTTAATGTCATGCTTGGTTGACCTAGTGACTGGGTCTTTTCTAATGTCATGCTTGGTTGACCTAGCAACTGGGTCTGTTTTAATGTCATGCTTGGTTGACCTAGCAACTGGTCTGTTTTAATGTTATGCTTGGTTGCCTAGCAACTGGGTCTGTTTTAATGTCATGCTCGGTTGACCTAGCAACTGGGTCTGTTTTAATGTCATGCTTGGTTGACCTAGCAACTGGGTCTGTTTTTAATGTCATGCTTGGTTGACCTAGCAACTGGGTCTGTTTTAATGTCATGCTTGGTTGACCTAGCAACTGGGTCTGTTTTAATGTCATGCTTGGTTGACCTAGCAACTGGGTCTGTTTTAATGTCATGCTTGGTTGACCTAGCAACTGGGTTTGTTTTAATGTCATGCTTGGTTTACCTAGCAACTGGGTCTGTTTAATGTCATGCTTGGTTGACCTAGCAACTGGGTCTGTTTTAATGTCATGCTTGGTGGACTTAGCAACTTGGTCTTTTTAATGTCATGCTTGGTTGACCTAGCAACTGGGTCTGTTTTAATGTCATGCTTGGTGGACTTAGCAACTGGGTCTTTTTTAATGTCATGCTCGGTTGACCTGCAACTGGGTCTGTTTTAATGTCATGCTTGGTTGACCTAGCAACTGGGTCTGTTTTAATGTCATGCTAGGTTGACCTAGCAACTGGGTCTGTTTTAATGTCATGCTCGGGTTGACCTAGCAACTGGGTCTGTTTTAATGTCATGCTTGGTTGACCTAGCAACTGGGTCTGTTTTAATGTCATGCTTGGTTGACCTAGCAACTGGGTCTGTTTTAATGTCGTGCTTGGTTGACCTAGCAACTGGGTCTGTTTTAATGTCATGCTTGGTTGACCTAGTAACTGGGTCTGTTCTAATGTCATGCTTGGTTGACCTAGCAACTGGGTCTATTTTCAATGTCATGCTTGGTTGACCTAGCAACTGGGTCTGTTTAATGTCATGATTGGTTGACCTAGCAACTGGGTCTGTTTTAATGTCATGCTCGGTTGACCTAGCAACTGGGTCTGTTTTAATGTCTTGCTTGGTTGACCTAGCAACTGGGTCTGTTTTAATGTCATGCTTGATTGACCTAGCAACTGGGTCTGTTTTAATGTCATGCTTGGTTGACCTAGCAACTGGGTCTGTTTAATGTCATGCTCGGTTGACCTAGCAACTGGGTCTGTTTAATGTCATGCTTGATTGACCTAGCAACTGGGTCTGTTTTAATGTCATGCTTGGTTGACCTAGCAACTGGGTCTGTTTTAATGTCATGCTCGGTTGACCTAGTAACTGGGTCTGTTTTAATGTCATGCTCGGTTGACCTAGCAACTGGGTCTGTTTTAATGTCATGCTTGGTTGACCTAGCAACTGGGTCTGTTTTAATGTCATGCTTGGTTGGCCTAGCAACTGGGTCTGTTTTAATGTCATGCTCGGTTGACCTAGCAACTGGGTCTGTTTTAATGTCATGCTTGGTTGACCTAGCAACTGGGTCTGTTTTAATGTCATGCTCGGTTGACCTAGCAACTGTGTCTGTTTTAATGTCATGCTTGGTTGACCTAGCAACTGGGTCTGTTTTAATGTCATCCTTACTGTAGGTTATTTTAAGGCGTTTACATACTGTAAACTCAATGTTTCCTTATTAAATTATTCTATAATATGTAGAGTATTTATTCCATATTATAATAAGGTATACCACTGTATTATAGCCCAACAATGAGACATACGTGGACTTTTAGGAAACTCTATAAGCATAATTGAAGCTACAAAAATGTCAATGTTCAACCTTAACATGTGCTAACTACGCAACAGACCAGATGAACAGGAATTATATTTACTCTCATGGGTGGCTAAAAATAACTATCTGAAAGCCACACCCTACTAAACTATGCCTACAGTTTTTGATCTGACCTGCTGGGTCATATCTCAATAACCAAGCAACAATAACCCAACACCCAGCATCCATAACCCAGCAGTTTTTAAAGAAAACAACCCAACTAAGTGACCCAACGCCTGCAACCCAACATTTGGGTCAACCAAACAACCCAGTATTTTTAGAGTGTGGGGACAGGTGTAGACCCCTTTCAGATCATCCTGATCCCAGCTTTCTTTAATACAGCCCATACAGTAGCTGTGTCCACAGGCAGTAGTCACCGGATCCTTCAGTGGATCCAGACAGACGGAGCAACAGAACAGTTCTAGATTGTCAGCCATTTTAGTGCTTTCACCTGAAGGTTGAGCAACAGGGTGTCAAAAATGACTTTCTGTTTCATGGAACTCTACACCAGAGGACAGGGAGGGGCTTCCTCTTGACTTGTACTCTGTATCTACAGGTTTTTGGTGGATGGAAGTCAAGCTAAGAAGATGACGTTGCATACAGCTTGTCACAGGGAATAGTAACTGGATCCTTTGGTAGATCCAGACAGCAAAGTGGATATTTTTAAAAGGGCCTCTGCAATGTCCATACAACAAACTGCACAGCAGAGTATCAGAGATAACTTTAATTTCTTTGAAAGTCTGAGTGGTGGGGGAGGCCTTTTAGATCTGTTTGGAGACGTTAGTCCTGGATGGATGCACTGAGGTATATAGGGATGGAAGCCATAGTGACGTGTAACCAAATATAGGGTTGTGGTAAAACATTACAACGTTTTAAAGGTTCCATAAATGTACAGTGACCTATTCAGAAGCCACAGTGGTGAATGATGAATATGTCAAATCAAAAGTTATCTTTCATTTTCAGTCATGTAAAATGATCATAAATTGTAAAGAAACATGTGGATGCAGTGGGGTGCAAATACCTCTGTAGAATTAATTAAGCGAGAAATGGCGGTGGAAACGGCTTTATGCACAAATATTGATATAATAACCATCATATTGAAGTAAACTTGGAGTCACACGATGATATGTGGTGTGGTCCTCCCACTACGACTCGGGAAACCATACAGTTTATTAAGCTACAGATGAAATAAGTTATGCTGAACTTCACAGGGTGGTGAAAGTGCACGGTGATGAGCTTGATGCTCCTTTCCAATAAATATCGAGGGTCTTTTGTCCATAATAATGTCATCATGTAGGTAGCCTGTCCAGAGTGGGCACGTTCACTATATAATGCACAACCAAATCTGACAAAACCATCAGTAGAGTTGAAAATGTGATGGAAACCCATTTAACAGAAAGTTTTTAACCGGTTTTTGTATTTTCCCAAAAATATATTTGTATGTGCATTACATCATCATGCACAGCCATTTATCCTCAACAAGTCAATTTGATGGAAACATCTCTGCTGGTAAAATTCACGTTTTTATGAAGATTTACAATATTCGCCAGTCGAATGGAAACAGATTTTCATGCGAATTTTCAAAAATCTGCATAAAAACAATATCCTCATCTATAACTGGGTCTGTTTTAATGTCATGCTTGGTTGACCTAGCAACTGGGTCTGTTTTAATGTCATGCTTGGTTGACCTAGCAACTGGGTCTGTTTTAATGTCATGCTTGGTTGACCTAGCAACTGGGTCTGTTTTAATGTCATGCTAGGTTGACCTAGCAACTGGGTCTGTTTTAATGTCATGCTCGGTTGACCTAGCAACTGGGTCTGTTTTAATGTCATGCTTGGTTGACCTAGCAACTGGGTCTGTTTTAATGTCATGCTTGGTTTACCTAGCAACTGGGTCTGTTTTAATGTCATGCTTGGTTGACCTAGCAACAGGGTCTGTTTATTGTCATGCTTGGTTGACCTAGCAACTGGGTCTGTTCTAATGTCATGCTTGGTTGACCTAGTAACTGGGTCTGTTTTAATGTCATGCTTGGTTGACCTAGTAATTGGGTCTGTTCTAATGTCATGCTTGGTTGACCTAGCAACTGGGTCTGTTTTAATGTCATGCTTGGTTGACCTAGCAACTGGGTCTGTTTTAATGTCATGCTTGGTTGACCTAGCAACTGGGTCTGTTTTAATGTCATGCTTGGTTGACCTAGCAACTGGGTCTGTTTTTAATGTCATGCTCGGTTGACCTAGCAGCTGGGTCTGTTCTAATGTCATGCTTGGTTGACCTAGCAACTGGGTCTGTTTTAATGTCATGCTTGGTTGACCTAGCAACTGGGTCTGTTTTAATGTCATGCTTGGTTGACCTAGCAACTGGGTCTGTTTAATGTCATGCTCGGTTGACCTAGCAACTGGGTCTGTTTTAATGTCATGCTTGGTTGACCTAGCAACTGGGTCTGTTTTAATGTCATGCTTGGTTGACCTAGCAACTGGGTCTGTTTAATGTCATGCGGTTGACCTAGCAACTGGGTCTGTTTTAATGTCATGCTTGGTTGACCTAGCAACTGGGTCTGTTTTAATGTCATGCTTGGTTGTCCTAGCAACTGGGTCTGTTTTAATGTCATGCTTGGTTGACCTAGCAACTGGGTCTGTTTAATGTCATGCTTGGTTGTCCTAGCAACTGGGTCTGTTTTAATGTCATGCTTGGTTGACCTAGCAACTGGGTCTGTTTTTAATGTCATGCTTGGTTGCCCCTAGCAACTGGGTCTGTTTTAATGTCATCCTTACTGTAGGTTATTTTAAGGCGTTTACATACTGTAAACTCAATGTTTCCTTATTAAATTCTTCTATAATATGTAGAGTATTTATTACATATTATAATAAGGTACATTCAGGCGTTTGGAAATTGCTCCCAAGGATGAACCAGACTTGTGGAGGTCTACAATTGTTTTTCTGAGGTCTTGGCTGATTTCTTTTGATTTTCCCATGATGTCAAGCAAAAAGGCACTGAGTTAGAAGGTAGGCCTTGAAATACATCCACAGGTACACCTCCAATTGACTAAAATGATGTCAATTAGCCTATCAGAAGCTTCTAAAGCCATGACATCATTTTCTGGAATTTTCCAAGCTGTTTAAAGGCAGTCAACTTAGTGTATGTAAACTTCTGACCCACTGGAATTGTGATTAAATGTAGTAATCTGTCTGTAAACAATTGTCATGCACAAAGTAGATGTCCTAAGCGACTTGCCAAAACTATAGTTTGTTAACAAGAAATTTGTGGAGTGGTTGAAAAACTAGTTTTAATGACTCCTAAGTGTATGTAAACTTCCGACTTCAACTGTAAATAAAGTATATTTATTTCTAAACAGTAAAACAGATAGGTATGAAAATACCCTCAAATAAAAGGTGACATTCTGTACACTGTCGCCTCATATAAATCATTTAATATAAATTCTAAAATGCTGGAGTATAGAGCCAAATTCAAAGTTTAATAAATTAGAAAACCAAGGGTGGGTCAAAATTATTCCCATAATGTAGAAGTTTCAGTAGATTAGGAACTGCTTCCTATAAAGCTATGTGGAGTATAATGTAGCTGGACATTGTAAAGTCTGCTTCCTATAAAGCTATGTGTAGTATAATGTAGATGGACATTGTAAAGTCTGCTTCCTATAAAGCTATGTGGAGTATAATGTAGCTGGACATTGTAAAGTCTGCTTCCTATAAAGCTATGTGGTGTATAATGTAGCTGGACATTGTAAAGTCTGCTTCCTATAAAGCTATGTGGAGTATAATGTAGCTGGACATTGTAAAGTCTGCTTCCTATAAAGCTATGTGGAGTATAATGTAGCTGGACATTGTAAAGTCTGCTTCCTATAAAGCTATGTGAGTATAATGTAGCTGGACATTGTAAAGTCTGCTTCTATAAAGCTATGTGGAGTATAATGTAGCTGGACATTGTAAAGTCTGCTTCCTATAAAGCTATGTGTAGTATAATGTAGATGGACATTGTAAAGTCTGCTTCCTATAAAGCTATGTGGGTTAATGTAGCTGGACATTGTAAAGTCTGCTTCCTATAAAGCTATGTGGTGTATAATGTAGCTGGACATTGTAAAGTCTGCTTCCTATAAAGCTATGTGGAGTATAATGTAGCTGGACATTGTAAAGTCTGCTTCCTATAAAGCTATGTGGAGTATAATGTAGCTGGACATTGTAAAGTCTGCTTCCTATAAAGCTATGTGGTGTATAATGTAGATGGACATTGTAAGTCTACTTCCTATAAAGCTATGTGAGTATAATGTAGATGGACATTGTAAGTCTACTTCCTATAAAGCTATGTGGAGTTCAATGTAGCTGGACATTGGTAAAAGTCTGCTTCCTATAAAGCTATGTGGTGTATAATGTAGCTGGACATTGTAAAGTCTGCTTCCTATAAAGCTATGTGGAGTATAATGTAGCTGGACATTGTAAAGTCTGCTTCCTATAAAGCTATGTGGAGTATAATGTAGCTGGACATTGTAAAGTCTGCTTCCTATAAAGCTATGTGGAGTATAATGTAGCTGGACATTGTAAAGTCTGCTTCCTATAAAGCTATGTGAGTATAATGTAGCTGGACATTGTAAAGTCTGCTTCCTATAAAGCATGTGTAGTATAATGTAGATGGACATTGTAAAGTCTGCTTCCTATAAAGCTATGTGGTGTATAATGTAGCTGGACATTGTAAAGTCTGCTTCCTATAAAGCTATGTGGAGTATAATGTAGCTGGACATTGTAAAGTCTGCTTCCTATAAAGCTATGTGGAGTATAATGTAGCTGGACATTGTAAAGTCTGTTTCCTATAAAGCTATGTGTAGTATAATGTAGCTGGACATTGTAAAGTCTGCTTCCTATAAAGCTATGTGTAGTATAATGTAGCTGGACATTGTAAAGTCTGATTCCTATAAAGCTATGTGGAGTATAATGTAGCTGGACATTGTAAAGTCTGCTTCCTATAAAGCTATGTGGAGTATAATGTAGCTGGACATTGTAAAGTATGCTTCCTATAAAGCTATGTGGAGTATAATGTAGCTGGACATTGTAAAGTCTGATTCCTATAAAGCTATGTGGAGTATAATGTAGCTGGACATTGCAAAGTCTGATTCCTATAAAGCTATGTGGGAGTATAATGTAGCTGGACATTGTAAAGTCTGCTTCCTATAAAGCTATGTGGAGTATAATGTAGCTGGACATTGTAAAGTCTGCTTCCTATAAAGCTATGTGGAGTTAATGTAGCTGGACATTGTAAAGTCTGATTCCTATAAAGCTATGTGGAGTATAATGTAGCTGGACATTGTAAAGTCTGCTTCCTATAAAGCTATGTGGGAGTATAATGTAGCTGGACATTGTAAAGTCTGCTTCCTATAAAGCTATGTGGTGTATAATGTAGCTGGACATTGTAAAGTCTGCTTCCTATAAAGCTATGTGGTGTATAATGTAGCTGGACATTGTAAAGTCTGCTTCCTATAAAGCTATGTGGAGTATAATGTAGCTGGACATTGTAAAGTCTGCTTCCTATAAAGCTATGTGGTGTATAATGTAGCTGGACATTGTAAAGTCTGCTTCCTATAAAGCTATGTGGAGTATAATGTAGTTGGACATTGTAAAGTCTGCTTCCTATAAAGCTATGTGTAGTATAATGTAGCTGGACATTGTAAAGTCTGCTTCCTATAAAGCTATGTGGAGTATAATGTAGCTGGACATTGTAAAGTCTGCTTCCTATAAAGCTATGTGAGTATAATGTAGCTGGACATTGTAAAGTCTGCTTCCTATAAAGCTATCTGGTGTATAATGTAGCTGGACATTGTAAAGTCTGCTTCCTATAAAGCTATGTGGAGTATAATGTAGCTGGACATTGTAAAGTCTGCTTCCTATAAAGCTATGTGGTGTATAATGTAGCTGTACATTGTAAAGTCTGCTTCCTATAAAGCTATGTGAGTATAATGTAGTTGGACATTGTAAAGTCTGCTTCCTATAAAGCTATGTGTAGTATAATGTAGCTGGACATTGTAAAGTCTGCTTCCTATAAAGCTATGTGGAGTATAATGTAGCTGGACATTGTAAAGTCTGCTTCCTATAAAGCTATGTGTAGTATAATGTAGCTGGACATTGTAAAGTCTGCTTCCTATAAAGCTATGTGGAGTATAATGTAGCTGGACATTGTAAAGTCTGCTTCCTATAAAGCTATGTGGGAGTATAATGTAGCTGGACATTGTAAAGTATGCTTCCTATAAAGCTATGTGGAGTATAATGTAGCTGGACATTGTAAAGTATGCTTCCTATAAAGCTATGTGGAGTATAATGTAGCTGGACATTGTAAAGTCATACACACAATTATATTACTTCTTATTGACATTCAACCTGGGAATGAAAATTTAAGAAATTAATGTACAAACATGTCTAAAACAAATCCTGCAACAAAGGACCAGGTGTGAATGTTCTGGGGGTCTAAGTCTACCCTAACCAGTTTGAATACACTGTTTGATTTCACCCCCAGACCCCCAAAACACCCCATTCAAAACAGTTTTAACAGCCCCCCACCCGATGCAACTCAATATTAAGAAGGCATACAGTCAGTGTACAGCCCAATGCACTACCCCCAGGATCACAACAAGCCCCTCACACATTGGACCACACACACACAATGTGAATGGAAATATATTATTATATTTTTATATATTACAATCACAAGAAAGGGTGTTGGTTATTTTAGTTTTCCAAGTAACATTTCTTGGACATGTCCTTACTTTGAAAAGAAGCATGTTTGGTCTTGTTTGAATCAGCCTAATTCTCTAGTTATAAATAAAATAACCATGATTTGCAGATTTTTTTTATTCACATCTCTGGCTATTAATAGATTGTGGAACTATGAAAAATAGGGAATAATGTTCCCAACACACCCCACCTCACAGTTCCTACACAGACCCTGAGGCACCATGCAGGTCTGACACCAGAGGAGGCTGGTGAGAGGAGCTATAGGAGGACGGGCTCATTGTAATGGCTGGAATGGAATCAATGGAACGTATCAAACACAAACACATGAAACCACATGTTTGACTGAGTTCCATTTATTCCATTCCAGACATCACAATGAGCCTGTCCTGCTATAGCTCCTCCCACCAGACTCCACTGCCTGACAACCATTCTATTGTCTTGAGGACTTTACAACCATTTGGTCTGATCAAAGAGCAGGACACCCTTTCAAATAGATACATCCTGACTAAACTAATCAAAGACTAACACACACACACACACCACAGTAACCTGATCATGGTGACTCCACAGTAATAACATTTATAACTCATAAGTCACCAGGTGTGATTTACCCTTTGACAGATGAAACCCTACATCAACTACTAATGACTTATGGGAGGAAGTTTGCATTTCACATATTAAGATATAATACAAGGATACTTCCTTTGTGTGTTGTACTTAGTCAATTGAAAATGTGCTTAAAGTTTAGAAAAAACAGCCTTTTTGATGATCTGTTTTGAGTTTTGTATTAAGAGTTGTGAAATTCTACCACATACTTGTGAAAATAGTACAAAAGTGATTATAAAATCTATAATACATGGATACGTCCTTAAATGTACTTATTTTGTGTTATGCAGTTATGTTATTGAAACAGAATAAGTCTAATGAGAGAATAAATAAGTCAAGTCCAACCATTACCTCTCTCCTCTTTCACATCCCTCTATCATCACTCCATGGGTGTGTCCCAATAATCTCTCCTTCCTCCTGAAGTGTAGCATTCCTTCACTACTCCTCTCAAATGTAAAAACATTGGATTGGTGTTGGCATGGGGTAGAGGGAGTTTACATATACCAGTCATTTCCTTTTAAATCCATGAAGGGGGAAGTGGACAAGTTCACACTTAGAAAGGAGATAATAGTTCCACACCCCATGTGTCCTGATAACTACAGAATGGAACCATATTGAGGTTGTCTGCTTTCTATACGGTTTGAGGGGGAGAGAGAGAGACAGAGAGAGAGAGAGAGAGAGAGAGAGAGAGAGAGCGAGAGAGAGAGGACATCAGGTAAAGTTCTGGAGATGAGGGAATATGTGTGCAGAAAGAAACCCTCCAGTATGGTTAACCCCAGTTAGGCCCAGTATGGACTATCAATACAAGTGACCATTTAGAATGTGACCCAGTTCAATGGGTCTTAACATAACTGGGGATGTCAGCCATGAAGTTGTCTAAACACAACTGGAATATAATTTGTTTGTGATTCATTGTTAATGGATTTTCCATTAGGAACACAGGGGAAAACCTAACACAACAACACACATCAACACACAACCAATAAAAACAAAGGGGAGGAAACCACTAAAGTCATTAACATATTGTCATTTTCTAACGACAGGGGAGAAAACATGTAAAATCTAGAAGACTACTTTAGATCTGGTCAGAAGAAGCCTAGTGCACTACGTGGGAACAGGGAGAGATTTGGGACAGAGACAGTAACTCCTGTATGGAAATCTTCATTCTAATGACAGTGAGCAAATCTCCACCTATTCCCTATGTAGTGCACTACTTTAGATCTGGTCAGAAGTAGCCCTGAGTGCACTACGTAGGGAACAGGGTGTCATTTGGGCCAGAGTCAGTAACTCCCCTGGGTATGAATTGTCTCTCTATCTTATCTGTCTTCTATATGATGTTCTCCTCTCCTCCTCTCTTCTCTCCTCTATTCACTCTATTCTATCATCCACACCACATGCCAGCTTCAACACAATCCATTTACAAGTTAAAGACACACCTTGGAATAAATAGCAAAAGGAAAACTACTACTAGATGGATTTTTTATTTCCCATCACCATGAATCATATTTAATAACTGAACAGTAGCAGACCTAACTTCATCTGTTCCTGACTCTGGATAGTGGATTAAAAAGACCATCAATCTCCAATGATATTAAAGTACAATTCTGAACATTACTGATATACTGAGTGGCAAGTCAAGATATGTGCTGGGTTTTTATTGTTTGGTTAACAGCACCACCTGCTGGACAGGTTTAATGTTGCTTGACTGAGCAGTATGGGAGAATAAAAGTTGCCAAATTTAGGGCGGTTTCCCGGATATCTCCATTGAACATGCTTTTTAGTCTAGATCTAGGCTTCATCTGTGTTTGGGAAACCGGCCCATATAGTTCAATTAGCAAGTAAGTAACACTACCTGTTCCATGATACTAAGGAAAATTACATTGAGACAGAGAACCAATTGAGAAAACATTTAAATGGTTCTGAATGACAACAACATACATTAACAGCATACATCATGATTAAGTGAATATATAAGATTAAAACATTGCACTTAAAAAAATATGAATGCATTGAATTGTAATTCATAACATCTTCTGAAGATCAAATCAGTCAAATCATTGTACATAAAAACAGAGCAGAATGAATAATCACATCTGGGGACCATCACCACCAGCATGACTAGTATCTATGTGGACCCTACTACAGTTTAACCAGCTCAGCTATAGACTACACCAGCATGACTAGTATCTATGTGGACCCTACTACAGTTTAACCAGCTCAGCAGTACTATCATAGAGATTAAACCCAGGATAGAGGGGCTGAGTGAATGTGGTCTGGACTCTGTGGAGGAGGGTCATTGTGTCAGAGACACTGTAGAAGGACAGAGTACCTGCCTTGTGATCCAGGTCCCTCCTACTCTGGAGGACTGAGGGCCTGATACTTCAGTCACAACACTATTGTGTATGAAACAATAACCACCACTATAACACTGTAAACTCCAGGACTTGTCATTGTCTCCAAATGCACTATCTGTCTCTGTTCTGCTGATGTCTTTATATGAGACTGCTGTATCAACACACCACCCACTCCACCTCCCAGTAACAGCGTCCAGACAGACCCTCTCTACACAGAACCATCAAGTTGTTTGTGAATCTGTCTGGATGAACAGGATATGGTTGGACCTGGTATGTATTAGTCACCTTTCTGTTCCCCTTAGACAGAGAGAGGTGTGTGTGTGCTGTGTTTGGGTCCAGTGTGAGCTGACAGGAATCTGGGAGAAGAGCAGAGCAGAGACCAATGAGGGGAGTTAGAACAATAAGTGAAGTCAGATACTGTATCTACCCTGTCTTTGATTAGAGCACAGCAGAGATCAAATCAGAGAAATATGAGAGTCAGATAGATACCCAGTCTTTGATTAGATCTACTATTGCTATATATTTCTAGAGGGATTGTTAGGAGTGTCAGTAAAAGAGACTGTTAGTTACTTCAGAATAAAGAGACTCACATTGTAAGAACTGTTCTCTGGTCTTGGGCTCTGGAGGCAGTACAACATCCACTATATTCACTACAGACACACAAACACATTCCCAGAGAGAGGGAATGTTATCATCACACCATATTCCACATGTATATGACTAGTGGGAACTTTCAATGGTCTAAAGTTGATGTTCTTATTATTTTCAACACACCTGTAGTGGAGATCTTGGTCCATTCTCCTTTAAGGACGTCTTCTAGTTTCTCTCTCAGTTCAGACACAGTCTTACTCACATCTCCAAAGTACTGAAGAGGACGGACAACGATGCTGGGTAAGTCTGAAGATACACTGGTACCGGAGAGAGACTGATAACTCTGGAGAGAGAGAGAGAGAGAGAGAGGGAGCAGAACCAAATGATTGAGAGTTTCATATTGAGTTTTAGTTTCATATCACATGTATCAAGGCAGTTTATTTACCTGGAGGAAATGGATGTGATCCTCTGTGTGTGAGAGCTGCTCCAGCTCAGTGCTTCTCTTCCTCAGCTCAGCTATCTCCTGCTCCAGTTGCTCCAGGAGTCCTTCAGCTTGACTCACTTGAGCCTTCTCTTGGGCTCTGATCAGCTCCTTCACCTCAGAGCGCCTTCTCTCAATGGAGCGGATCAGCTCAGTAAAGATCTTATCACTGTCCTCCACTGCTGCCTGTGCAGAGCGCTGTTAAGAGAGAGAGAGAGAGACTTGTCTTACTTTAATGAGCCATCCTCATTACACTAACACCCCCACCCCTAAAAGCACATTGCGTGCCACCACAACCTCTACACAATCACATTATCCAGTACCCAACACCACAGTACAATACACCATCCAGCACCACATTCCAACCGTCCATCCAACACCTCCTCTCCAGCCGTACAGACAGCCCCCCTGAGCCCCCATACACTCCTGAAACATCTCCACACTGTTGATCATTTTGTACAACTCAAACTCAACCCTAAGGCGTCAACAGTAATGTCTTACCCTGGCAACACAGAAAAAAAATGATGAACAGTCTGTCATTGCAGAAAACGGACACCCCTCCCCAACTCCCAGGTCAACCCGAGCCAACCAGCTATTGGTGTCCAGGGCTCCATGTAATACCCTCCACTGGACGACCCCTGACCTTTCCAGCACTGGGAGCTTATAGAGCACCCTCCACCTATACCCTGCCATGCTCTCAGCCCCCACAACCCCCCTGCCACTGATGCCCCTTCACTCCCACTAAGCTCAGAGTGTTAAAAGTCAGTAAGTCCTCCAGACTCTCCTGCCAGTCCCCAGTCTCTGCTGTCACTTGCAGTGGTGGAAACGGTGGTGGCCCCTCCTCAGGCTGCTCCAGCCCTCAGTGCACTGCAGCATAGAAATCAGAGACCCCTGCTGTATTGAGTCTCTCCTGCCGCATGATGAAGAGCTGCTGATCCAGCCCCAAACCACCAGCCCTCCTCAACAGAGCACATGCTGGTTCCCTCCAGCCCACCTCCGTATGGTACAGAATCCTCTGCGCTGCTTTCACTCCGCTAAGCTCCTGATGTGTCTAACCTTGACACTGAGGGAGTCAGAGCTTGCCAACATGACCATAAAATGTTTACTAACTTGCCCTGCAGGTCCACAAGCAGAACGCCTGGAAGCTGCGGAGGTGCACTAATTTGCGTGCACTAATTTAAAATCACTAGCAGACCACCGGGGGCGTTGACAATGGCCAATTTAAGCCATAGAGAGGATGCCACCAAGTTGTTGATGATCAGCACCCTCCCTCTGTATGCCACTTGGGAGATGAGCCACCTCCACTTCGTCAGCCTCGACACCACCGCTTGTGACACTCCTTCCCAGTTCTTCCTATCCCAACCCTCCGAGCCAAGATACACCCCAAGCATCTTGAGCCACTCACAGCCCCACTGCAACCCCCCTTGAAGCTGCGGAGGTGCCCTGTCCCTCCATGCCCCACATAACAGAGCCTCACTCTTGCCCCAGTTTACCTAAGCAGAAGACGCCCCCTCGTACACCCTCAAACTATTCTCCAGGGCCTGTAGGTTCTGCTCATCCCCTAACCAACACAGACGTCATCAGCGTATGCTGACACTGCTATGCCTGTCCCCAACCCTATGCCTGGCTCCCACACTCCCTGTAGCCTCCTGCGTAGCAGGCTCAGAAAGGGCTCAATAACAAGAGTGTATAGCTGCCCTGACAGAGGGCATCCCTGGTGAATGCCCCTCCCTACCCAGACTGGCCTACTGAGCCCTCCCCACACCTTGACCATACATGAAGCCCCAGCGTACAGCATTTGAACACAGGCCACAAAATTCTCCCCACAACCAAAACAACACATTGAACAGATATTCATGGTCCACCCTATCAAAGGCTTTCTCCTGATTATGAACAGATTGTCTGGGTTTGAGCGTCCTGGTCCACAGTACGTTTGGTCCTTGTGTACAATAGAGTCCAGGTGGGACTTCAGTCTGTTAACGAGGACCTTGGTAAAGACCTTATATTCCACACAGAGCAATGCCACAGGCCTCCAGTTCTTTAAGTCGCTCAAATCCCTATTTTGGGCAGGAGAGTCAAAGCCTCCCGTCTACAGCTTAGCGACAGCTCCCCCACCCCGACGCAACACACGTTCTGTCCAATAATTCCCCAGAACTTTTCATAAAAATCCACAGACAGACCGTCTGAGAGACAGCAGCTGAGAGTTTGTGAAAGGCCAGGGAAATGTCTATTTGATTTCTCTGTGACTGAGAGAGTTTGGAAAGGTCTGTGAGCAGAACCTGAGAACACCCAGGATAATAATAATAATAATATGCCATTTAGCAGACGCTTTTATCCAAAGCGACTTGCAGTCATGTGCATACATTTTTACATATGGGTGGTCCCGGGGATCGAACCCACTACCCTGGCATTACAAGCGCCATGCTCTAAGAGGACCACAGAGTTCTGCCCTCTATAAATCAGAGTACAACTCCACAGCCTGCTGCCTCATCTCCCCACAACAGAAGTTACCCACCCATCAGGCTCCCTCATCTCCCCCACAACAGAAGTTACCCACCCATCAGGCTCCCTCATCTCCCCACAACAGAAGTTACCCACCCATCAGGCTCCCTCATCTCCCCCACAACAGAAGTTACCCACCCATCAGGCTCCCTCATCTCCCCACAACAGAAGTTACCCACCCATCAGGCTCCCTCATCTCCCCCACAACAGAAGTTACCCACTCATCAGGCTCCCTCATCTCCCCCACAACAGAAGTTACTCACCCATCAGGCTCCTCATCTCCTCACAACCAGAAGTTACCCACCCATCAGGCTCCCTCATCTCCCCAACAACAGAAGTTACCCACCCATCAGGCTCCCTCATCTCCCCAACAACAGAAGTTACCCACCCATCAGGCTCCCTCATCTCCCCCACAACAGAAGTTACCCACCCATCAGGCTCCCTCATCTCCCCACAACAGAAGTTACTCACCCATCAGGCTCCCTCATCTCCTCACAACAGAAGTTACCCACCCATCAGGCTCCCTCATCTCCCCAACAACAGAAGTTACCCACCCATCAGGCTCCCTCATCTCCCCACAACAGAAGTTACCCACCCATCAGGCTCCCTCATCTCCCCACAACAGAAGTTACCCACCCATCAGGCTCCCTCATCTACCCACAACAGAAGTTACCCACCCATCAGGCTCCCTCATCTCCCCCACAACAGAAGTTACCCACCCATCAGGCTCCCTCATCTCCCCCACAACAGAAGTTACCCACCCATCAGGCTCCCTCATCTCCTCACAACAGAAGTTACCCACCCATCAGGCTCCCTCATCTCCCCACAACAGAAGTTACCCACCCATCAGGCTCCCTCATCTCCCCACAACAGAAGTTACACGCCCATCAGACAAACGTAAACAATGGATTTTCTTGGTTTCCCCACTCTGTTTCTCCAACCCAAAAGAGCTTGGAGCATCCATCTCCCTCAACATGGAAAAACTAGCTCTTACAAGTGATCCTTTTGCTTTCTCTGAAATAAAAGCCCCTAGGTCCCTGAGTAGTTCAGATAGATTATCTTGTAGCCCCACCCTACCTTACCCCACCAGCTCAGCCTCCACCTCACTTATGAACCCCTCAAGCTCCCCCAGTACTCTCCTGGCCTCTGAAGAGGAAAAAATATGTATACTGCTGACTGAAACCTGAATCTGGGCTTTCCCTACGTCCCACCACTGACTGAGAGACTCAAACTCCCCCTTATGCTGTCCCCACCTTTCCCAAAAGCCTTGGAAGCTTGAGCAAAAGTGACATCTTGGAAGAGCTTTACATTGAATTTCCAATAGGACACCTGCCTGGGCCCTGTTGAAACAGAGAACTGAGCCCTGTACTAGGTGCAGACACATTTTGGAAAGCAAAGACAAGGAAATTGATTTTGGCTCTAACCACTAACAACCTACCCTTACACACCTCTTTTGCTACCCCTGCACTAAGATTTCTGCCATGGCTCAGCACCTGTGCCCCCTTTCCACCAGACCCCCAATACACTTCATTAATCACATCACTGTGTGTCTCTTGCAAAAAAATCACGTTTAAATGTTTTTGTTTGACTTATTCCCCCAGTCTCTGCTGCCGTTCATGTTAAGGAAGTCTAACCGTGAAATCTCCATAAGAGGTGGGAGGGAAATCACCACAATCAGAAACCAGTAGAGAAGCCCATAAAGCCGCCATGCCAGAAAAAACCATCCATTTAAGCAGATTCTGAAGACATGCCCTTAAGAACCCATGACCCATTTTCTCAGCCTATACCGCTTCCTGGGTGAGAGGACACTAAACCCCTCATTCTTCATCACGTGTTGTACTGACCTTACAAACCTTCCAGGATCAATCAAATAAGACTCCAGCAGAACCTTCTTTTTCCCCTTTAGTCTCCATCAGGAACCGATGAGCCCAACAAGCCTTTGCCCACCGGAGTCTCTGTTACTACAGAAACCTGCCTCAGCTCATGTAGCCCAGCTGCAACCCTCCCCACCACCGCTTTCTCCACGGTCAGCGCACCACCACTTGGCCATGCACTACTCTCCTCCTTCCTGGTACCACCACCACTTGACCCTGCACTACTCTCCTCCTTCCTGGTACCACCACCACTTGACCCTGCTCTATTCTCCTCCCTCCTGGTACCACCACCACTTGACCCTGCTCTACTCTCCTCCTTCCTGGTACCACCACCACTTGACCCTGCTCTACTCTCCTCCTTCCTGGTACCACCACCACTTGACCCTGCTCTACTCTCCTCCCTCCTGGTACCCCTGCCATTTATTTTGCAATTCTGAGTAATCACTACTTTAGTAAGGATTAGTAAGGAAAAACACTTTATTCAGTCCTACTGCAGTTGCTTAATAATTCCAATAGATGGCAGCATAAGACCATGAATGACATTTCAGAAGATTCGTTTAGTTCACTCCCTGGATACACCACCACTCCCCCCTCACAGGGAAAACTCCTCCTGCCTGAGCTTTTTACTGTCCCTTTCCACACTGCTAACGCAAGAGGAAGGACTGAAAACAAATTACTGTGAAGTAATATAATGATGAGTCATGTTTATTATTACCTGTTTTTATGGTCATGTTTTGAAATTATACTTCATTACTATAATGATTATCAATAAGCCTAAACATTAATTCAGTCACCTCTGGTCGACAAAAACGTATTTTCCTAGTACATTAATTGTCAAATTCATCAACCAGCATCGAGCACTTCTGCTGCCTTCTCACGCAAGCGAGGGCATGTTGAGGTAAATATGCTAACATAGCGGTTGCATTATGTAATTTATTGGTGGGCTGGAAGATGCAGTGTTTTTTCTTTTCTATTCAGAGGCTATTTACTCCCAATATGAGATAATTTTATATAGAAGGTTTTTATAATTCATGTTTACTAGGGTTGAGGTTAGCGCATCTGAGTAGGGATTGTCTCCTGAGTAGGGATATGTCTCCTGAGTGGCTCAGTGGTCTAAGGGACTGCATCGCAGTGCTAACTGTGCCACTAGAGATCCTGGTTCGAATCCAGGCTCTGTCGCAGCCGGCCGCGACCGGGAGACCCATGGGGCGGCGCACAATTGGCCCAGCGTCGTCCAGGGTAGGGGAGGGAATGGCCGGCAGGGGATGTAGCTCAGTTGATAGAGCATGGCGTTTGCAACGCCAGGGTTGTGGGTTCGATTCCCCACGGGGGGCCAGTATAAAAAAATATGTATTCACTAACTGTAAGTCGCTCTGGATAAGAGTGTCTGCTAAAATGTAAATGTAAATGGATTATTTGGGTTCAATACCTGTCCTACATATCAATCATATTGCTGCTTGTAGCCTATAACTGATGATCCCCACACTAGAAACACCGAAAACTATCTGTGCTAGCAAACCCTGTGTTCCACCCTCCCCTGTGTAACCTTGAAGTTTGTTAAGAAACAAACACTTGTCTACGAAAAGAGACATGTTTAACAGATTCCGCTTGGCACCCAGCCGAGAGCACCACGAAAACCACTTGCAAATTTACCAAAACTAACCAACTACTTGCGGTCTGTTCGTAAGTAATAAACGGAGGCAGATTAGCCACCACAACTCTTATCGAAAGAGGCGACATCTACACCAACACACCCCTCACAAAAATCCCACTGACAACAAGACAAACCTTTTTCATTACCACAACCACCGCCTTGTTCATTCTGGATGCAGTGTGCAGATGTTCCGCTCCAACCTGTTCGCCGACCATGAGCAAAACTTCCTCCACACCTTTCTCCGGACAGCACCCGAGCGACAGCGTTTCTTCTCCACTCGGTTGAGGCCATCACGCCGCCCTAACAAACTACCCTACTCCCCCTCAACTCTAAACGATAAACAGTGGAAACTAATAAACAAACCCTCCACCATGAGAAAATACATTCAGAAAATACGCAAGAACCAAAAGAAAAAGAATAGTAGCCCTCCTCACGAACCACAATCTCTCACACAACCAACCTTCTTCTATGATATAATGGCGGTGCACAAACCAACGTTAAAGGTGCATGCCGCCACCTACTGTGCTGGAGTGTGTGGTCAATCACGGTTTCCAACATTTCTAAATCCTCCTACCTAACTCAGTACTTCTGAGAAAATAAAGAAGAGCCCTACTAACTTCTAATAGACCCTCCCCCATCCCCAAAATCCCTTCCAAACCCCCCAACCCCGTCCAACCTCAATGACCCTACACTTCAATCTTTCCCTCTCTTCAACATACTTACAACAATATAACAACACATGCTCCACCGTTTCATCGACCGTACCTTCCAGACACAAACCATTCCCATGCTTGCCAACCAGATGTAATGACGAGTTCAATGTACAATGTCCTAAGCACAATCGAGTTAACACCACATCTTCCTTCCTAATCTGACTTTTGAATCTTGGTCCATCGACCTTTCTGTAAAACTGTAAACTATTCATATAAATGCCGGCCTTTGTGCTCAGATTACCATCTCTTCTGCCACACATCTATCAAAATGGCTCTGATCTTACATTTGGCCTCACCTCTACCCAGTGGAACATTAATATCAATCAGCACATCAAATTCAGGAACGAACGCCTGCTCCTGTGAGCCCACTATCTGGGTCCTTGGATCCATCTGTGAAAAGCATTAAAAAAGCATAACAACTTTTACCAATGTAATTGTCAATCAGTTTCTCTATATCACTGACTTCTGACCAATCTTTCATTTTCTCTACCAAGGTTAGATCAACAACAGGGTCTGGGAGTAACCATGGAGGAACATCCCCTATCACCACAGAAGGGCCAACCTCCAACTCCCTCAAACCACTCTCATCAGCAAGCTTTCCAACTGTCAACCAAAACCACTGCCTTGTCTACTAGTATATTCCCAACAGTCATCTAGAACAGTAGCAGTGGGATGCTCAACCTCACAGCCTTTCAACCCAATAAGATAATGACCATTTTTTACGTTGTATATCCAAAGGCATCTCTCCTGCCTCCACCAGTAAGGCACATACAGATGTTGATTTAAATGCACCAGTACATATCCTTAAAGCTATATACTGGATTCTGTCCAGCTTCTGAAGCCAAGTTTTGCCTTGTTCGATAAACTATACAGCCGTAATCAATTGTCGTCCTGATCAGAGCTCTATAAATATCCATCAACAATTGTCTGTCAGCACCCTATTCATAACCAGAGACCCACACAACCAACTACCGCGAAAGTTAATGAATGAGAGAGACATGAACATCGTTACAACACTGTACATAGACATAATGTACATAGACATAATTTTTTTGTTTTTTTTTATAATGTAACGGTTCTTCTTCTTTGGTGTTTATAGCGGTTGGCATCCAATATGTTGCATTACCGACCCCAACTGGACTATAATATAAATCCATTATACTTTGTGACACAAAATGAGAAAAAGGGGAAATTATAATGATAATAAAAAGCACCCTTCCAACTAACCCTACACTCATTAAATACCCACTACCCCATTCCACTACTTTGACCCTATCTGCTCCTGCACCATGCCAACGGCCTGGGAGGACAGGACACCACCACTCAACACACCCTGTAACTCTTCTGAAGTCAAATCTTGTATGCCCAAATACTTCTCTGCAGCTGCCACCACAACATCTATTTTCTTTGATTTACGTTCCATTTCTGCGGTACAGTTGATAACCATTGCTATGAATGCTAAGAAGCTAACTTTACTAAAGCATATATCACTCGTTGGCCTATCCCTCTGTGCTGGCACAGATCTACTACTCACAGGGATCCTCTCAGGATCTCTCACCCTTGACCCATCCTCCTCTACTTCCTTCACTGTCTCAGCATACGACACCTTCTGCACTACTCTGACTCTAGCCACCTCAACCTGCCTCTCTCGCACCGGACACTTCCGATCCCCAGCAACATGGGCATCCCAACAGTTGACACACACAACTTTATCCACCGAAACTACACAATCCTCTATCCCATGCCCTCCTGCACACTTCCCACATCTTGGAATCTCCCTCCGACAAACTGCTGCAACATGACCATAAACGTTGCACCTGAATCAGTGCAGTGGATTCGCCACAAAAGCTCTAACAGGATAACTGATATCCTACCATGACTTTGTTGGGTAAAGACTAAAAACTCAAAAGGACTGACAGTGACTCCTCTGTTTCACCACGCTCACCACCGGGTCTGTGTTGCACCAAACGGCGGGAATCACAAACACCAGCAGTCTTCAACCTTAATTGCTCCACTTCTACACTTAACGCTACCCCAGAAATCACTCCTTTCAATGGTGCCCTGTTCCTAAGAGCAAAGCAAGAAACAGATCTTGACCCAAGTTGCGTGACACGGATCGCCCACTCCCTCTGGTCAGAAGAAACACAAACAAATATCACAAGTCCACTACACGTTACCTTCACTGATTCAACTGCACCCAACTCCTTTCCCACCCACCCTGAAACTACAAATGAATCTGCCAAAGGTATGGATCCACTTTCTCCTGTAGTGCC
Organism: Coregonus clupeaformis; assembly: GCF_020615455.1. Taxonomy (NCBI): domain Eukaryota; kingdom Metazoa; phylum Chordata; class Actinopteri; order Salmoniformes; family Salmonidae; genus Coregonus; species Coregonus clupeaformis. The sequence continues at coordinate 72,963 of NW_025534661.1, forward strand.
TAAAGGAAACACCTTTGCTGGTCCATGCTTGTGAAGATAAGAAGATCCGCCGACACTGTACTTTGATTATAAAAGGTTTATTATAACAAAGAGTTTACAGCATCGAATTTTGACAAACACCTGCAGATGTCTGGAAAACAGCCGAGCCAATCTGATTAGCTATTCTCCCTCTCTGTTCAAGACATGGCATTATATTGTACATGGCCAGAGCATGGCGTGATTCTAACATCCAATCCCTGGCCATTACATATCCTCTTTTTCCAGGAATTTAGTAATGCTTTCCAGATGTTTCAGCAAAAAGAGCAAAGTTCAGCTGTTACACAATTTTGTAAACGTCAGCACAATCCTAGACTCTTCAGATACTACATATTTCCCCCTTCGAGACTAATTAAGTCTCGAAAACAAAAATAATAGGATTATGACAAATAACAATTCTTGCTCTTGAGTAACTTTAACAATGAACCAAAATTTATGGAGATTAAACACATGTTTATATAGACACATTTTTGTATGTAGTGTAAATACATTATTATGGAGTGTAAATAAATTGTCATAGAGTGTAAATAAATTGTCATGGAGTGTAAATAAATTGTCATGGAGTGTAAATAAATTGTCATGGAGTGTAAGAGCGAAAAAACCTGTCTGGCAGCTTTCATTCCAAATATCCATCAGTCAGTCAAGACAGGAAAATTCTCTCACGGCCCCTCTGCCCTAGGCGACCACCTAAGTACTCCAGATCAATTCATACATCTTCATGAATACATTTTAAGCTATGATGCGATTGAATACATATGAAAACCCCAGCAAACAAAATACAATCAAAATGTCCACATTCAGGCTGGTCGACCCATCGGACCCTCCTGTGGATTTTATCTGTCCTTGCCTAGACCCCATATCCCTAAACTTCAACGAAATAAACAAAAACATCTGAGGTCCCCACATGTACCCAACAACAGAAAACATAATTCTTCAAAAATTAATACAGAAAGAGTATAACACTGGAATGTAGTCCACTACACTTCATTTCCTCCACAGTGTCGTCTTTCAATGCGGCGTTGATGATGGAATCGGAACATTTCCACTCCTTCCTTGTTCCACTTCCTCCAGTCCATTCATATTGTCCATGTTTGAGTATTTGAGTCCCTCTACTTATTCCCCCCATATGCTTCTGGAAGAAAGAAAATACCAAACAGTATCTTTTGCAAAACAACACATGCAAATTAAAACATCAATATCAGCAATAATATAAGAATTCCAAAAATGATATGAATTCCATTTCCCCCTTTGATTCATCACAATAATATAATCATCCCACAATCAGATATTCCAAATTTCCTAGAGTTATTTCAACCCTAGTTTTCATAACATTTTAGTCTGACTTTTTCCAATTTTTTTCTTTATCTAATTTTTTCAAAAACCATTTCACTGATTTATTCACAAAACTCTTTCCCATTTTCTGAGTATATTAAATCGGAAATTCTCACCTGCTGATGACTTCTTTACACAATAACTCTGCAACCGACTGAGCATCTTTTAGCTTAGTTGAGCATCTTATGCACCTCTTGGTATATGAATGTAACCAAGAATAACAATCACACATTTTTCAGACAGATTATGCACCTACCTATGACATAGTCTATTCAAGAAAATATGATTCCAAAAACTCTACTCCTTTGTGATCTTTATCCTAATCTCCCCTTTTACAACATTAGCTAACCCATAGCTTCCTAAATCATCATGGTTTCTCCAAAACAATAATTGATTGCTACTCTAACGATTTTTCTCTTTCATTGTCTTCAAAACACTTGCTTTCGAAAGTCCTTCAATTTATGGTTCAATCCCTTGACTTGCTTCATCTTTCAATGGATACTGATTCTTCCAAGGAGGTCTTCCTCCTCAACTTTCACCTCAATTGGGCTGATTTCACAAATCCAATATCAGTCCTACTTTGATATCTCAAATATTCTTGAACCTTTTTCAACATCTCTTCTTCCATAGATTCTCAATCCATCTTCACACTTCAAACACATTCATTTATCTTCCGTACAGCTTATGACTCTCCTTGTCCTTGAGCCAAAATCATCATTTTCAGAAATCGCTGATTTTCACTCCTCCAAATCCTTCTCATAATTAGTTGATTTGACATAGTGAGATGTGTAACCTCTTCAGGCTGAACACAGATAAAAGCCTTTCTGCTATCCATCATCACTTCCCATAGTCCATTGTTTATTTTCACTTCCATTGTTGGATCTTTTTCTCTTCTTCTCTAATCGGTGCTATCAGTTGAAACTCCTCCTTTGGATCTTCTGGGCACCTCCAGAATTCTTGCTCCTTTCCTCTAAAGGGTTCACCTGTCCTCCAGATGATCTTCACTTGCTCCTGTATCTTCCTCTGAAATTATTTCTCTCCAGAAACTATCTATGGATATGGAAACAACTTATACCACTTGTTGTGGCTGGTACAGTTGCATTTGACCTTGTTCAGTTGAAACTGTAGCAGTGATTGTTGATTCGGTTCACACTGATTCTGCATAACCAAAGCTTCTCTTCTCCTTCTTCTTCTCAACCAGTTGTATTTGATTGAGTTTTTCGGAGAGTTTCTTGGTCCTGTTCTTTCTGGTTGTGTTCTTTTTCCGGTACATATCCACTTGATGGGCTATATGATCTGTATAGACACCTTTTGTCATGCTCCCAAGTCCAACCACTTCTGCCAGTTTGCTCCTTACCGGTAAGGGCAGTCCCATCTGTAGTTTAGCTCTCAAGATTGACTGCTCAATTTGACTCACATCTGGATCATTTCCGGTAATATTTCTCCACACTTGATGAACTCTTGACACGTAGGCTCTTGGATTTTCTTGTTGTCCTAGTGGGTCAATCAGAATGTTGTCAGGATGCACATTTGTTGGAAACGTATCCTTCAGTGCTCTCCACAGCCGATTCCTGCTTGCAGCCAACAATTCAGGATCATTCACTGCAGTCCCCACATATCTATGAAGTCCAGCTCTCTGAAAAATTTCTTCCATGCCTGGAATCCCAAGGAGATTAGCCAAAAGTCTCTTGATGTCTCCTATGGCAGACTGTGTTCCCACCGTAATTTCTTCCAATTTTGAAATCCAAGGATATGCTCCATCTTGAAGAGTAAGCAGCTTCTCAAGTATATCTGACATATCGGTATTCTGCAAAGGCTTATATTCTAGGTTTTGTCCTCGAATGATCACCGGCATAATTTTCTTACTAGTGCCATCTTTCCTTGGCCTCAATGTATATCTCTTCTCAGATTCTTGGGATTCTTTTCTCAGCAGCTTCTTTTCCTTCGTCTTCAGCTTTTTGAGTCGTTCTTCCAGTTCTTTTACTTCTTCTAAATTATTGGCCTTATACAGGTATGATACGCATCGGTCTATATCTCTTTCTATTTCTTCTGTGTTAGTCATTGGAGGATAAAATCCTCTTGAATATGAAGCACCTTTAGTCTCAAATCTTCATCGTTGTCTCCATCTTCGTTTTCATCAGAGCTCGAATCGCTTGTATTCTTCTTCTTCCAACTTCCATCACCCCCTTCTTTCCACTCTGGCCAACCTCTGTCTGATGACAGGGTCATATCCACCATGATCTCTTCTGAATCACTCTGATCATCATCATCATCATCATCAAGTTCCATCCTCCTTGACCTCACTCTACCCTTAGTCTCCAGACATCTCGTTGTCTTCCTGCCTTTGGAGTTTGGATTCATCTTTATGGTCGTTTCTGCTTGTCCTCTCTCTATTATTCGTTCATCCTCATCTCTGATGCAATAATCACCTTCCTGAATGATCACTGGAAGCTGAGGATAAACGTCCTTAAACTTGGCTTCTTTCTCATAAGGTGGGGGTGTTTTGCTGAATCCATATATGAGAAAGGTGTATTGACTTCTGCCACTAGTTTTTCTGTCACCTTCACCTCTTTTGCCATTTTCTCTGTACCTCTGTCTCTCTTGTCTTTTGTATCTTTTATCAGTTTTTGTCCTTCATTTTCAAACAGCTTAAGAACACCCAGCTCTTTTTGTCTTTTTTCTTTGCGAAGTTTTCCCTTCTTCCCCTTCTTTTATTCTGCCTTATACGTGGATACAAGCACTTGCGTTATCTTGATGACGTCTGGGTTAAGAGTGCCTTCCAATGGCCATGGTTGTTCAATGTCAGGCCAACGTTTATTCAATTTCTCAGATAGTTTTGCTATACCATTAACTAGAGGATTACTATTCTGTACTACATGAAGAGGAGTAATTGCTTTTGTAGTTTTGATGTCCTTTTTCCCCATTGTAATGACTATGTTATGTGTTTCCCTCTTGTTTCCCTCCTTTTTTTTTTTTATTTATAAAAATAATTAATCAATTAATCAAATCAATCAATTAACCAATTAAATCAATCAAAAATCAAATCAATCAATCAATCAATTACTAATCAAATCAATCAATCAACTAATCCAATCAATCAACTAATCAATCAATCAATTACCAATCAATCAACTAATCAATCAAATCAAACAATGAATTACTAATCAATCAATCAATTGATTACCAATCAAATCAATCAATCAATCAACTAATTACTCCAATCAACCAGTCAATTAATCGATCAATGAAATCAATCAATCAATCAATCAAAAAATGAAATCAATCAACTAATTCAATCAATAAATCAATCAATCACTAATCAATCAATCAATCAATCAACCAATTAATTAACTACATCAATCAACCAATTAACTAAATCAATCAATCAACCAACCAACTAAATCAACTAATTCAATCCATCAATTCAATCAATATATCAATTTGTTTGTGAATTTTATTTTACCAAATTATTGATTGGTGGCAGTCTTACCACATCCGATCAGGAAAGGTAAAGGAAAGTAGTCAACTCCAGAGCAATTAAAAATAAAAGATCTGTACCAACTCACAACCCAATTGCTTAATAAGCACCTAATTACCTTAATTTTACAGAATAATGTTAATGCTGGATTTCCAAGACAACTCTAATCAATACAAGTCATTCACGGAAACTGTAATGTGCAATTATCAATTACATAAATTCATCAGTCTGTTGCCAAGCTCTTGCGAAATGGTCACAACATGAAATATTCTATGTAAACACAATGTATCAATTATATCCTGTAAGGGAAAGTAGATTTGTGAATAATAACAGCACTGGCCTTGATTTGGACAGGGTTGCCGTCACTGGTGTCAGTTGATGTCAGCCCCTCCTCTTTCTCTCTCTCTCTCTGTCTCCTCCTTCTCGTCTCTCGTATGACATAAAGACAAAAGCACAAAGAAGAGTTTAGTGTATATATATTTTTTCCACATTCACGCTAAGAAATAAGCAAACAGCTTAATTCAGGAATATTATAAATAGCTCAATAACATTTTATTTTATTCATTTATTTTATTATTATTATTATTAATCAGTCAATATATCTGTCATTCACCAACTCAACCGATTATCAACAAAACAGTTTTACAGTCAAGCAATAGTTAATTCAAGAGAAGATTTCACTTGTGTGCAAAATTCCCCCCTCCCGTTTTCTATTTGTCTGCACTGAAAACGGACTCTCCCGTTCTCTCTCCAGTTCAGTGCAGGGGAGTGGCTAAACTCATGAATCCTACGCGTGCGCAGTTCAGTCACCAATGTGATTTCAGAGTGGTAGGAGCGGACAGAGCAGACTGTTGCTCCGTTCTCTCCTCCCATAGACAATAACACTTAAGACTTTAACAGAGCTCACAAACTGAACACATAGAACATACAGAACACAGAACACAAACCCACTACCAAGCTTGTTATGTTTCACTTATCTGCAGATTTATAGTTATGCTGTTATCAATTACAAAACATCTCTATACACTCTTAAAAAGTCCTCCCTGTAGGCTCATGATTCGTTAGTAAACGTTCTCTTTTATAGAGACTCATAAGATCTTTAAACTTATAGTCCTTCCAGGGGGCTCATAGTTTATATAGTTTAAGAATTACAAACGTTCTCACAAACAGAGACTCATAAGATATTTAACCTTAACTGTGTTGTAGGGGTTTTAACTTTTTTACTCTAGGGGCTTAACTTTTGAAAACAAAAATACCTAACACATTTATTTACAAGAGACTAAAAACTCTGCTCAAAGCCTTAGTCGACACACATCTGGAAGTCATCAAGCACGCAGCCACACTCACTCTGTTTCACACACACACACGCTGACAGAGAAATGTGCTTTTTTCTCCTCTCAGACACACACACAGTTACATACAGGATCCATTAATACAGAGCAAGCTTACTCATCGCCGTTCCTTTTGTCTTTTAAATTATTTTGCTAAATTTCTGCTACCTTAAGTTGCCGACATTAAATGAGAGGTTACATTGGCCATACAATCCGTCAACCATATTCCAAGAGGTAACATACAATTTAATATATGTCGTACAAACTCACTGTTCCCAGAACAGACCCGAGAGTCAATCTAACAACTCTCCTGGTTTTACGGCCATCATATGGATGCCTTGGTCTCACAAGGGCTTCCTTAAATTAACGGCGCCCTAAAAGTATACTGTTGACTCATATCAAGCGTTATCCTCTAAGCCTTTCATTGGACACTCCTTTCACTTTTATTCAAGGCAAAATATGTGTGTCCAAATCGGTGTGCCCTACAGACACTCCCCACTGTTTGCGTTGTTCTCAACGCAAACTAATTCAGAAAATTTAGAACGGAACTCCTACCACACAGCAAACACCAGCAAAACGCACGCACAAGTAATTTAACGGTACATCTCTAACGCACACACTCTCTGGACTCACAAAACGGCCAGCGTCCAATGTAAGGGATTTAAACTCACCTTATATTTGCCGGCTTCTTTGAGCGGTAGTCATTTTGTAGCCCAGGAATGGAATGCAAAGAAGAGACGTAGCACGTCCCAAAGAGAAATAAAACAAAAACCTCGTCGCCATTAATGTAGTGCCTAAAGGAAACACCTTTGCTGGTCCATGCTTGTGAAGATAAGAAGATCCGCCGACACTGTACTTTGATTATAAAGGTTTATTATAACAAAGAGTTTACAGCATCGAATTTTGACAAACACCTGCAGATGTCTGGAAAACAGCCCGAGCCAATCTGATTAGCTATTCTCCCTCTCTGTTCAAGACATGGCATTATATCGTACATGGCCAGAGCATGGCGTGATTCTAACATCCAATCCCTGGCCATTACATATCCTCTTTTCCAGGAATTTAGTAATGCTTTCCAGATGTTTCAGCAAAAAGAGCAAAGTTCAGCTGTTACACAATTTTGTAAACGTCAGCACAATCCTAGACTCTTCAGATACTACACTCCAACAATGTAACTCCTACTGCACCAGATTCTTCTTTATCATGTCCATTGATGCCAGGCTCTGGTTCTGAGCTCTTCACCACACCTTCTACCTCACTTAACTCTCCCTCATTCATTTCCATTTCACCTCCAGAACTCAGTCTGGCGAATGGCTCACTCTGTTTGCACTTGAGTTATAACATTTGATTTTGATTTTGATTAATTTTTATGTCTCTATTCCTTTTTAAACTTTTGTGAGTGTAACGTTTACTGTTAATTTCTGATTTGTTTATTATTTATTTTACTTGCTTTGGTAATGTAACATATGTTTCCAATGCCAATAAAGCCCATTTAATTGAATCGAGAGAGAGAGCTCCCTGTTAATGTATAGCAGACATGAGTCGCTCATGGTTACTCATGGTTATGTGAAGAGGTAGAGCCGCTTGCGACTTTAAATCAGTCAGAACAATAGGGAATGTCCTTTTGGTCAAGATGATGGTTTCTCCCACAGTAGACCCGGGTTCATAACCTGTCGGTTACATTAAGCAGTCTATACTCTGAAAGGGGTTCAGACAGCTTGTTCCCAACAGTGGGGTCAGTGGGATTGGAGACGGGCCCCCTCTCTCTCTCTCTGACTGGAGGAGAGAAGTGAAATGGTGTGTCTCCTCTGGTCAACAATACTCACCTTGAGAGACTCCACAGCCTGTTGGAGCTCCTTCAGGTCCTTCTCTCTCTCCTGGAATTGTTGTAGAAACATTTGACTAGATAATTAACTCAAAAATATCTCTCAAGACATCAGAGCCTGTGAATTTAAGAATTTAGACTTTATTAAAAAAACAAAGCCGAGCCTTTTTCCAAAGAGACAAAGACTGTCCCTTTTTCGCCAAGAGCTCAATTTTATACACATGAAAAAACATTCCTAACTTTTTTTAGTTAGCACCACCCCTCTTATTCGATCATTCTATTGGCTGCGTGCCTAGGCCCCTTCTCAAAAGCCCCTTCTTAAAAAACTAATGTAAATGCAAACCAGATGTCTAGAACAACCCCATGGCCTCAGTTTAAAAACCCCTGTAAAATAACACATCATATCCTTAATGTCTATATTCATTATTTAAACATATATCTGGATTATAAAATATCAAACATGTTCATTCTGTTTCACCATTATCATTTCATAATACATTATACAACATTTATCATTCATCATCCTCTCCAGCACTGAGATTATGTGCATGTGGCCATGTGTCAGGTCATAAGGTCATAAGCATAAAGAAATGCAAACACTAGTTCCATTGTTACTTCTATCTCCACAGCCATCACGTCATTGACATTCCTAAACCAGCTGCAGGAGTTTTCATGAAAAACACATAATTATCTCTGCTCTATATTCAACTGGCTCTCAATCCATAAACACTCCAAGGCATATAGATTTTCAATTTTACAACATATCCATGCTTATTACTAATATTATTATTTTACCTTTGACCTTTCCCTATATTTACCTTCATGATACATAAAATAATACCACATATCCCCCCTTTGGGACATTATAATATTGTCCCATCAATACAAAGATTAATCACTCATATCACAAGTATTATAACAATCAAAATAATCAATATCCATATCTAATCAAGTAATTAACATGTCAACATCAATAAGCATTAATATTATAAGTTATTCAGATCAGTCAGTCCACTTATAATTTATAATCATAATCAAATGAATTACCCAAAACAACTTTAAAATGACAATTCTTAATTAGTCACCTTTGTTCCATCATTCAAAGTTAAAACTCTCACCTTGGCACATATCGATACTGGCTGAATGTATATTTATATTATAATAATTCTAGCATTAACTTCCTCATAACAAGAATTACATCAGATCAGTACCCTAATGCATTGTCCAAATTACTATAAATTTAGTAGTGTATAATACCTCCTTAATCAACATACTACCTCAACTAACACTCCTTTCCTCTACCGGCACTCAATCTTCTGGCGTCTTCATTATTCTTCATAGTTCATCATAGTTCATCTTGGATTACCCATAACAATGTCCCAATTCCAATGTCACACCTGAACCACCACACCTCCACCATCATCCTGTTTTGTCCATGTGCAACCCAGTATATTGATTCAGAAGTGGGTCAGACAGGAACATCTTCAACGCCTTTGTTGTTTCCTCTTCAGCCAAGTAGAGGATTTTTGGTTTTATTGAGGTTTACACCGTTCTGAGCCAATTGATCTCTGCAATGCATTACGACACCATCCGTTGTAACCTCAGGAAAGGACAGATCATAACAGTTCAGTTGAGTTAATTTCCAATCCAAAACATCCCTAGTAACATCATCTACATGACAAATCATTATGTTTCACATTCTCCCTTGAATTCTTCCAAACTATATAACCCAATTGTTTTATTGTAACATTCCTATATTTTTCTCATACTCTATTTGACATTAATCTGGTGTTTCCTTTCCTTGTTCCTATTCTAACACTTGCTTATACTTCTCTCTTCTAATAACACTTTCCCCTGAAATCTAACACCAAATACTACATCAATTTGTTTATCTAAGTCTTGGACTGTTCTCCTTATGTCTATGATTCACCTGTCTCTTTCTTTCATTGTCTTAAGGTCACCCTACCCCATGTGACTTCCCCATACTCTTTGTGCTGGTTTCTCACACACCAATAATTTTTAACCCTAGTATTTTAATAGTGATCCCTTCCTGTATTTTTAGTTATGGTTCCTGCCTGTGCAAGAATCTACATTCTACTCCTTTCTATATCCCTTCTATGTCTTGTTCTTCTGCTCTTTATTATTATTATCAGTACTCCATTCCCCTTATTATCAGGTAACTAGTCAAATACATAGAAATCAATGATAAGGATATCTGGTGTGTCTTGGAGATCTGGAATCTCTCAATCATCAGTTCCCTCACTCTGGTACAATGGTTAAGATGATACCCAATACTCCCCTCTATCAAGTACCATCAGTCGGTATAACCTGTATAACAATATGTAGGTCACTTCTGTTGTTAACCTTCCCCCATCACTAGGATCTCCGGATCAGCCAAAGTCCCTCTCAATCTATCGACATCGGTCTGTGAAAAAGTGTCCTTCTATCAGCCTTCTCATGAGAAGCTCAGAGTTACTGCTGCAAAGACACAAGCACAGACACACACAAAAAACAACAATACTACCTAATGGCTGAGGTTGGAACACTCCTATAGTGGAAAACATGAATCTAAGTATCTGTCTCCACCACTTTTACCATCATTAAGGTAGCCAACCACACCTGGTACAGGCCCCTCCACATAGAATCTTTCCAGCTCTTTCTTCTGTAGTCTTTTGCCATCACATAGTCTCCAGGGCACAGAAAATACTCAGATTATCCTACTCAGTTGGACATAGCTATCTTCACCCATGAAAAGAAAATCTTAAGAACATTGTTAGGTTAGGTGAGACACAGTATGCTACTCATGTCCTCTCATCCGTCAAGAGAAGCCTTGAGATTATGAAGCACACCTGCTTCCAGCTTGTTGTAGTCCACCTCTACACCATGCCTCCTATCACAAAAACAAAAATGATTTAACCTATCACAAAAACAAAATGATTTAACCTAACCCATAACACATTATTACTACTGCTCACATCCTTAATACACCTTGCATATTTCCCCACAAAACCATAATAAACCATTAAAACCTCTGTAATCCCAACTTCCCCCTTGGACACATACATCACATCGTGATTCATGTGTACAAAAAACAAAACAAAACAATATTGCTTATCAAACCTAACATAATAACTAACCTTAAAATGACAACCCTTGAGCATATCTTTACTTAACTGTATTCCATAACACTATTCAATGAATACTTCTCATTCAGGACTAACTCTCTCACTACATCCTTATCCTGTTTAGACTAATTTATATATATAGGATTTTTCCAACTTGTAAACTTCCTCACAATTATCCTTATTTTATCTAACCCCTTAATTCAGCATGCCTCTAGAATTCATAGTGCGGTTGATCAGGTCACACTATAAAGCCAGGACAGATTTCAGAGGTCATTGAAATCATTCAATTAATTGTTTCATCCTATAGTATACTACTTCTAACAACCATCAAAACCTTTCATAACTGTTGTAATTCCTTATTACAGCTCTTTTCAAAATAAATCACACATATTTACTTATCCCTCAGTAAATAAAACCCAAATTACATGTGTATGCCCCTTTAAGATATTTCACTTCCATCCTGTCAAAAACCCCAAATAGAAATAAAATCCTATACAACTAACATGTAATACTAAGTAGTTTGTTTGTGGTTATTTGAACACCATATAGTAAAACAATAAACAAACAAAAATGGCCAGGCCTTATTTATTTTTGTAGCTCCTATGACAACCTAAGAATAAAACTACTTAATTTTACTAACTAGTTCCACCCTAGCCTAAATACTTTTCTAACCTCCCAATAAAGAAATCCCCATGTTCCTGGAAGAGAAAGTATACATGTCGTTAACATATAATCATCAATCCAAAGATAGCAATTACACACAAAACATCATACATATATCCCCAGTCCTATCTCATCAACAATCATTAACCCCAGCATCGATTTTAAAATTGTTTGATACGTCGTGTCCTACTTTACCCTAACCTAATATTATAGGAGACTCTCATCAATTTTTAAAAGAAAACTCCCATTTAGAAGATACTAGATAATAACCCATTTTATTAAGTTAACTCCACCTTCCACTATAAACCTATAAACCCTTTTTAGTAATTTAAACGTCGCAAACCGTTGCATTGATGTTTGTTTTTTCCCCAAATATAAACTTATTGTTTCATAATCCAAAACCCATATAAAATGTCTACTTACTCCATCAAGTCAACAGCAACAACTACCTCCCAAGGTTCAACGTACTATAAACAATTTATCGTTATCTGAAGTAATAAAACATCATCATAACTCACTGCTGTTTAAACAAACAATATAATGTCATAATAAAATGATCAATTATCAAATATCGTTTCCTTATTCAACTATCGAGACATGTTCTTCATTAGTTAATCGTCTCCACAAAGCAATACTACCTAATAACATATTCTCATTCTCCTAAATATAAATCAATAAAACATCCAATTCACCAATATGCTATTTCAATTACTATGTTATCCTATTCAACATGGATTGGTAGGACATCTTCCCTATAATGTTATCAACGAAACCAGTAATTCACATCAACAACATCAATGTAAAATACTTGCTTTCTGTCCTCTACTGGATTCGAACCAGGGACCCTCTGAACACATTGACAACTTTCACCATAAAAGTACCGTTACCGGCGCTCCACCAGTGCCACACAATTAAACCATCACTCCGCCATTACAGAATGAATTACTATCCTTGCTAAGTAAGCTACAAGTAACACCAAACACTTGCTGTAGTTCACCATCATATATTTAAATAATCAATTTATCACAATCCAATGTATCTATAGACATATCCCACTATTGCCATTTGTTTAATCTAGCAAAACCTTATTCAATGACTACCACGTACTCTCCTCTCCATACATTAAACATTTTAGCAGATGCTCTTTTTCCAAACGACTCTCTCCATTCGTGAGCTCATACCTTTCTATACTTATACTAGCCCCCCTTGGGAATCGAACACCCAACCCTGGCGTTGTAAGCACCGTGCTCTACCAACTGAGCTACAGCGGACCACAGATGAGCGTATAGTGCCCTCCCGCTCATAATATTATAATTGTAGCCTATTGCATTACTTTTGTTTAAAATATACGTTTGTTTAGTCAACAAATCTAGAACCCACTATAAATGGGTGCTTATTCACTCAGCATAATAGCCAAAGCTCCTTGCATCCCCTAGTTCACGTAATGAAAATACATTATCATTCTACAATTCACCAAATATTCGCATACACCACTGGTGACGCAAACCATAGAATAAAATAATAACAATTAGAATTTTGTCAAATAGATGTTTTCCATCCAACTATTCAAACTTTCTTTAAATAACTATTTCAGCTCGATACAGTCAAACAAGTATGACTCTCTTTTTACGGAAACTAATTCATGCTTTTAGTAAAATCTATTCACATCCCAACAATAACCAATAATATATGTATATTAATATTATTAAAATACCTTACTTTCATTCCAGTCTACCTAAACAATTCAAATTATGGCCAAATCTCTTATCCAAATTGCCAGTCCGCTATTCAAATGTAACTGTCCTTTCTGATTTAGACTATAGACACTCCTCCTTCCCCGTTGAATAAGTGAGTCCTTCAGTCTGAAAAGACGCAGGCTACTAGATTTTCCAATCTTATCCTGACTGTTCCTTCAATCTAAACAACCCCCAACTATAGTTAAACTATACGTAGAAAACCTAGACTCTGTTCAGCGATGCAGAACCCATGCTTTATCGAAATGACAAGTTAATCCTCCTTTATTCCAATGATAATAGTCAGTAGTATTAGTATCTGGAACATACCACACTTTATCAGAAAATAGTTCTGAAGGACACAGTTCTTACACGCTCAACGTAATCAATTTAGCAGTCAACAAGTCAAACCCCACATTCATTGATTTGAAAACAGATCTAACAACCTAACCAAATGAATTATATATCTGCTTCTGAAATAATAGATCGTTTATTATTATGCTTAATTCTACCACATGTCCTATGTACTCTCTCCCATTTCCACATCCGCCTACGTGTTTGAACAAGTCAACACCTATAATTTTATTATTTTACGTAGTCAATTTATCATAATACTGCATTACCTCTAAAGTTTCTAAATATATCGTCCGAAACATACCTAACAGATGTATCAAAATACAATGCATAGACGTCATATGACCACACCAATAAACGTGACCTGTTCCTCCAACAGGATTTATTCTAACCCTCCTGGTAACGTGAATTTTCTACACTCAGTTGGTCAATGAATATCCACGCACCATTTATTCTTCTCTTTCCTAAGTGAGATTGGGCACCCCCTTTCTCCATCAGACAGAAGCTTCAAACAACCTCAAATAGATTTCCTTTCCTTACAGAAAGGCTATCTACTTGCAGGATTTAATATTATTCTCACTCACACAGATGAGCAGCCACTTGTGCCCAAATGAATCAGACAGTTGAATGACTCACAGCCGCACAAGCAACCCATTCACCATACGAGATGAGCAGACCTACTCTATATATAACACTTTATCAAAATTTGGAAGCCCTTGTAGCTATTTAACCCGTTCACCTACTCAGGATGACCTAACTTTTTTACCTGATATACCCTACCTAATTTTGGCATCACCACACACAGGATGATTCCCTACCTACCTGTGCAGACCTCCAACAAAGAATTTCTCATCAGAGCGGTATCCGTAAGTAGTCACTTGTCTGTTCAGTCCAATGGAATGCTAATTATAGCTCTCCAAAGCGGTATCCACAAGATTTCTATTTATACTACGCTTTCCTAAGCGACCTGTCAATTCTGCCCTAATTTTTCTGTTACACTTCCTCAACACAGAAAAAGAAGCGGTATTACCCAGGATTTCTGCCTACCTATGCAGTCCTCAAGGCGATTAACGTCTAAAGCGGTATCTGCAGGACTTAACATGTTATTGTCTGATCGCTCAACCAGCCGTACAACCACCCGTGTCGAAATGACCCAGACATAGCAATCAGCAAGATGAATCAACTGAATCAACTGAATCAAATGAATCAAATCAATTGAACAGACGGTTCAGACAAACAACAGCGCATGTATTCTTAAATTCAAAAGCTCCTAGTGTCTAACTTTCTGGTTCTTAAATTTGGAGAGACCTACTTGGTATTTCTTTAGATGTTGCGAGTCCCCGGATCGGACCACACAAACTTTATACTATTTTAGTAAGAACTTCTTACCTTTTTTAAAAGCGGCCGCTTTTGTTTGTATAGTCCGTCCAAGCCGTTTCACAACTGCAAATACATACCGTCACTGATCCCTATCAAGTCCCATCTGGGTCGCCAATTATGTTGTAGAAACATTTGACTAGATAATTAACTCAAAAATATCTCTCAAGACATCAGAGCCTGTGAATTTAAGAATTTAGACTTTATTAAAAAACAAAGCCGAGCCTTTTTCCAAAGAGACAAAGACTGTCCCTTTTTGGCCAAGAGCTCAATTATATACACATGAAAAAACATTCCTAACTTTTTTTAGTTAGCACCACCCCTCTTATTCGATCATTCTATTGGCTGCGTGCCTAGACCCCTTCTCAAAAGCCCCTTCTTAAAAAACTAATGTAAATGCAAACCAGATGTCTAGAACAACCCCATGGCCTCAGTTTAAAAAACCCCTGTAAAATAACACATCATATCCTTAATGTCTATATTCATTATTTAAACATATATCTGGATTATAAAATATCAAACATGTTCATTCTGTTTCACCATTATCATTTCATAATACATTATACAACATTTATCATTCATCATCCTCTCAGCACTGAGATTATGTGCATGTGGCCATGTGTCAGGTCATAAGGTCATAAGCATAAAGAAATGCAAACACTAGTTCCATTGTTACTTCTATCTCCACAGCCATCACGTCATTGACATTCCTAAACCAGCTGCAGGAGTTTTCATGAAAAAACACATAATTATCTCTGCTCTATATTCAACTGGCTCTCAATCCATAAACACTCCAAGGCATATAGATTTTCAATTTTACAACATATCCATGCTTATTACTAATATTATTATTTTACCTTTGACCTTTCCCTATATTTACCTTCATGATACATAAAATAATACCACAGAATCTCTGATGGACTTTCTGCTGACTCATCCCCAGCTGCCTCTGTGGAGAATCACTCTTCAATGAGCTATCAAGCTTTATTTGTCCAGTAGATCAATAGTATAGTAATGGGACATAGGGCCCATAGAAGATAGGGATTAAAATGTTGAGGAAGTGTCTGTGTGAAATTATATTATTATATTGTTATGTGAATGATTATAGTTTTAACAGTGCACAAAACAGGGGAGCTGATTGGGTGTTTGATAACGAATGATAATGGTGTTTGACTTTAGAAAATGGTGATACATTTGGAGAATCTGGGTTAGCATATCTATATAATCAAGGTTTGTGTTCATATTTGTTCTGCCGTGATCGATATCATTTGAATGATCTCATATTCAAACAGCCTTAGTTCCTACTGTATCTTTAATTCTTTGTTTATCAGACAGTCACCAACAAGTAGTTCTGGTCTTACCTGTTTCTCAGTCCTCTCTGCTGCAGCTGACACTGTATTATGGCCTTTATGTTCATCCATCACACACTGATAACAGATACACTGCTGATCGCTACGACAGTAAACCTCCAGCAGTTTGTCATGATGAGAGCAGATCTTCTCCTGTAGTTGTGCGGTGGCTTTGACCAGCTTGTGCTTTTTGAAAGCAGGAGATTCATAGTGAGGTTGGAGGTGAGTCTCACAGTAAGAGGCCAGACACCAGAGCAGGACATGAGGGCTTTCTGCTTTCTGGTCCCAGTGCAGACATCACACGCCCACATCTCCAGGTCCAGCATAGCACAGAGCAGGAGGGGGAGCAGCCTGGAGTCCTGTCTTCTTCAGTTTCTCCACCACTTCAGCCAACATGGTATTTTTCCTCAGATTAGGCCTTGGAGTGAAGGTCTCTCTGCACTGAGGACAGCTATAGACCCCTTTCAGAACATCCTGATCCCAGCAGCCCTCAATACAGCTTCTACAGTAACTGTGTCCACAGGCAGTAGTGACCGGCTCCTTCAGTAGATGCAGACAGACAGAACAACAGAACTGGTCCTGGTCCAGCAGAACTCCCTGCTGAGCCATTTGGATGGTTGTTCACTCTCACACAGACGACACAGAGACTCAGATCAGTTTAGTTTCCTCAGAAGTGAGTTTGTGGGAGGGCGAGGGACTTTCTGGATCTGCCAGATAGGTGTGGTTAGAGGGAGGGAGGGAGGGAGGAGGGACAGAGAGAGAACTGCGTTCAACGTGAGAGAGGGAGACAAATATTTTAGTTTCTGAGGTTAGGGCCCTTCATTTGGAATAAATCTAACAAATATGAGTTGTTAGAATATATAAAGGGTAACAGTTCCTATGAAGTACATATTATAATTATTTTAATAAGCTTCATAATGCCTTATAATACACTTATGTGTTATAACACTGATTATAAGTGTCTATAATAATTAATAAGTGGTTGTAATGGGGGGGTTTGATATTGATACAATATACTGTAGTTTAAATGAATACTGTATGTATTGACTGATCATTGAGAATGAGGTAATACTTTACATTACAGTGTGGTTATTGCTGTTAGGCCTAGGGTCAGAGTTAGAGTTACTACATTCAGCAGTAACCTAACCCTAGCCATATCTAGACTAAAAAGAGAAGACGTTTTATAATCAGAGTTCTTTGTATCCTCTTCTTAGTCAGACAGAAACCCCCACATCTTATAGGTGGACGGGGTTATGAACATATCCAATGAATTGTTTTCTGCAACCAGATGAAATGAAACTGCCTTTCAGCAGGAAAAGCTTCTCTAATAATCCTAACCATTGCTGGGTGTCTTCAGAGACTGAGGTATAGAGACACACTGTCAAGTCAAATCATCTGGCTGTGCTTTCATGTCAAAACATTTATTATTTTCTATTCATAAAATTATTTTTGTATTATATTCTTTGATAACATATTCTATCCATAGGCTCCACTCTGTATAGTGTTAATGATGACTGTTTGTTCTGTACATTGATTGAATGGTTAGGACTATCTCACTGTATTCACTGTTTAAATCCCAAGAGACCAGGAGACCTAAAGGAAGCCTTCAACACTGTATCCCTTCATCCAGTCAGTAGTAAACAACCTCTGTCTGTCTGTCTGTATGTCTGTCTGTCTGTAAACACAGCCAACTTTTCTCGCGGTGGTTGTTGTTGCTATCAGTGCTGCACAGCTATTTTCAGGTCTCTCCAGAGATGGTCGATCGGGTTCAACTCCAGGATCTGGCTGGACCACTCAAGGACATTCAGAGACTTGTCCCAAGCCACTCCTGCGTCTTGGCTGTGTG
This sequence comes from Coregonus clupeaformis, assembly GCF_020615455.1. NCBI lineage: Eukaryota > Metazoa > Chordata > Actinopteri > Salmoniformes > Salmonidae > Coregonus > Coregonus clupeaformis. The sequence goes on from NW_025534661.1 coordinate 91,412, forward strand.
CTTAGGGTTGTTGTCTTGTTGGAAGTTGAACCTTCGCCCCAGTCTGAGATCCTGAGCGCTCTGAAGCAGGTTTTCATCAAGGATCTCTCTGTACTTTGCTCTGTTCATTTTTCCCTCGATCCTGGCTATTCTCCCAGTCCGTGCCTCTGAAAAACATCCCCACAGCCTGATGCTGCCACCACCATGCTTCACCATAGGGATGGTGCCATGTTTTCTACAGACGTGACGCTTGGCATTCAGGCCAAAGAGTTCAATCTTGGTTTCATCAGACCAGAGAATCTTCTTTCTCATGGTCTGAGAGTACTTTAGGATCCTTTTGGCAAACTCCAGCGGGCTGTCATGTGTCTTTTTACTGAGGAGTGGCTTCCGTCTGGCCACTCTACCATAAAGGCCTAATAGGTGGAGTGCGCAGAGGTGGTTGTCCTTCTGGAAGTTTCTCCCATCTCCACAGAGGAACTCTGGAGCTCTGTCAGAGTTACCATCGGGTTCTTGGTCACTTCCCTGACCAAGGCCCTTCTCCCCGATGCTCAGTTTGGCCAGGCGGCCCAGCTCTAGGAAGAGTCTTGGTGGTTACAAACTTCCCTGACCAAGGCCCTTCTTGGTGGGTTACAAACTTCTTCCATTTAAGAATGATGGAAGCCATTGTGATCTTGGGGACCTTCAATGTTGCAGAAATGTTTTGGGACCCTTCCCCAGATCTGTGCCTCAACACAATCCTGTCTCAGGCTCTACTGGACAATTCCTTCACCCTCATGGCTTGGTTTTTGCTCTGACATTCACTGTCAACTGTGGGACATTATATAAGACAGCTGTGTGCCTTTACAAATCATGTCCAATCAATTGAATTTACCACAGGTGGACTCCAATCAAGTTGTAGAAACATCTCAAGGATGATCAATGGAAACAGGATGCACCTGAGCTCAATTTGGAGTCTTAAAGCAAAGGGTCTGAATACTTATGTAAATAAGGTATTTCTGTCTTGTATTTTCAATAAGTATGTACAAATAAAAACCTGTTTTCGCTTTGTCATTATGTGGTATTTGTCACGAACAGAAGAGGACCCAAGAGCGCAAGTTCAAATTCAGAGTTCTTTATTCAAGGTTACAGGCGGAAAGAGGAGTCCCAGGGGTGTCCAGGGTCTTTCAGGGTCCCTCCTGTGGGTACCTGTGCTCCGGGGTCACCAAAGGTCCGGGGTGTCCAGTCCAAGTGCTTAGTGTGTGTGTTGTCCCCAGTGATGGAGCGGCGTATCGGGCTGAGGGTGGTGAAACGTCTGGGCACGCTCATCTGGTGGTCGGAGACCTGGGGGAACACACACACACAGCAATATGAAAGGCAGGCAGAAGTACAGATCAGGGCTGGGCAAATATCGTGGTGAGAGACAGAAGGCAGAAATGAGTTACCGGAGGGGCTGAAGATCGGAGAGTAGTCGAGGTCCAGAAGGCAGGTTGGGATAGACGGGGCAGTAGAACAAGGAGGCAGTCAAGAAAGGATCGGTATCACAAACAGGAGTCAGAGCGCAGACAGGCAGGTTACTGGTCCGGGGTTTGAAGACGATCTGACAGGGCTTGGCTGAAAACCAGGGCTTGATATACTGGGAGAGGTAGTGGGAAATGCAGTTCAGCTGGCAGAGTAATTAGAACAGAGTGAGGCAAGGTGAGTGGATGGTGGAGTGGGAAATGCAGTGCAGCTGGCCAGGTAACAAGAGCAGAGCAGGGCAGGTGGAGCTAGTTAGGCTGAGTAGAGAGGGAGGTGAGCAGAGTGGAAGATAATTGAATGCAATTAATGTTGCTACCAGGGAGAGAGAGTGCTCATGACAGGACCCCCAAGGGAGGCCCCAGAAGTCCCAAGAACAACATCATGCCGGGGGTGGAGGGAGGAGGGCGGCGGGTCAGAACTCCTCCCGAGCGGTCCGAGTGAATCTCCTCATCCTCGAGAAGGAGCTGGAGGGTCACGGTCGGGGAGACAGGACAGGCACTGAGACAGGAGCAGGGCGGGCCGGACGGCTAGAACCCCTCTTGGACGGCCCTCACGGATTGCAGGCTGATCAGGATGTTAGTCGGTGGAAGTCAGTGATAAGGGTCCGGTCCACTATCCTCCTGGCCGGGATCCAGGTCCTCTCCTCTGGACCATATCCCTCCCAATCAACGGAGGTACTGGAGACCCCTACCCCTTCGCCTAGAGCGGAGCAGCCGCCGGACGGTGAAGACAGGACCGCCATCTACGAGGCGCGGGAGGAGGTGGCGCCGGAGCTGCAGGGACCAGGGGGACTTTCATGGACCGGCTTGACCTTGGAGACGTGGAAGGTGGGGTGGACCCGCATGGAAAGCGGGCAACTGAAGTCGGACCGCCGTTGGACTGATGACTTTCTGCACAAGAAAAGGACCAATGAAGCGAGGGGCCATTTCGCGTGATACAACCCGCAGCGGCAGATCCCGGGCAGAAGCCAGACCTTCTGACCAACCCGGTAAGTAGGTGCTGGGGTCCTCCGTCGGTTGGCACCCGACGGCGTAGCTGGTTCCAGACTTCAGGAGCACAGTGCGAGCCTGGGCCCAAGTGCGCGCGGCAGCGGCGGGCATACGCAGAGCAGACGGACAGTGGGCAACCGCCTCCTGGCTGGCAAACAGTGGAGGTTGATACCCGTAGACACACTGAAAGGGGGAGAGCCCGGTGGAGGAACTGGTGAGTGAATTATGGGCATAGTTCCACCCAGAGCAGGTGTTGAGCCCAGGCCCGGGATTTTTGGGAAGCCACACACCTCAGTGCCTTCTCCAGCTCCTGGTTCATGCGTTCAGTCTGGCCGTTTGACTGCGGGTGGAATCCAGACGATAGGCTGGCGGTGGCCCCCAAGGAGATGACAGAACTCCTTCCAAAAGGTTGCTGAGAATTGCGGGCCCCGGGTCTGACACTATATCCTGGGGTAGGCCATGGATACGAAACCACATGTTCCAGGACCACCTGGGAGGTCTCTTTAGCAGAGGGTAGTTTTGGGAAGGGGGCACGAAGTGGGTCATCTTACTAAAGCGGTCAACAATGGTAAGGATGACTGTGTGTCCGTCAGAGAGGGCGGAAGGCCCGTAACAAAGTCCAGTGAAACGTGGGACCAGGGCCTCTTGGGTATGAGTAGGGGTTGCAGCAACCCAGCAGGAGGCTGGTTGGGAGTCTTGTTTCGGTTACAAGTGGGACAAGCTCGGATGAATTCTCGGACATCCCGTCTCATCCCCCGCCACCAGAACCGCTGGCGGACCAGATGAAGGGTGCGAGTGATGCCGGGATGACAGGCCAGGACGGGGATTCGTGCCCCCACTGAATCACAGGTGACCTGAGATTTGCTGGAACAAACAGACGGTTGGGGGCGCTGGTGCTTGGACCTGGCTGGTCCCGTAAGAGCCTCCATGACCATGCTTCTCGATCTCCCAGGTGAGGGCCGCTACGACCAAGTGGCTGGGAAGAATGGGAGCTGTCATGGTGGTGGTCTCGTCCTTCTGAAACACTCCGGGGAAGAGCATCAGGTTTGATAGTTGCAGATCCCGGGCGGTAGGAAGCGGGAATTGAAGCGCAGGAAAGAACAGGAGACCACCGCTGTTGACGGGAGTTCAGCCTCCTGGCTGTTTGGATATACTCCCAGGTTCTTGTGGTCTGTCCACACTACGAATGGTTTCCTTTGACCCCTCTAACCAGTCGCCATTCTTCAAGGGCGCAGCCGGTAGCCAACAGCTCGCGGTTCCCAATGTCGTAGGTTTGCATTCGGCAGGGGTTAGCCGACGGGAGTAGAAGGCACAGGGTAAAGCATCTTGCCATCCTCAGCTGCTCTTTGAGAAAGCACTGCACCCACTCCCACGTCCCGAAGCATCTACACCTCCCACCACAAACTGCCTTGCTGCATCTGGCATCTGGAGGATGGGAGCAGAAGTGGAAAACATGTCTTGAGGATATTGAAGGCCTTATCAGCAGCTGATGTCCATTGGTACGGTTGTTTAGTGCTGGTTAGCGCCGTGAGGGGTGCAGCCACTGTGCTATAGTTTCTGATGAATCTCCTATAAAAGTTGGCAAAGCCCAGGAACTGTTGCAACTTCTTCCCGAGACTCAGGAACTGGCCAGGGAAGTGACAGCGCGACACCTTCACGTGAGATCCATCTGAATGCTGCCCTCGGTCACCACATACCCCAGGAATGAAACGGTCTTGGCATGGAACCTCGCACTTCTCTGCCTTCACGAAAAGAGAGTTCTCCAGCAGGCGGCGCAGGACCCAACCGGACGTGGTGCGTGTGATCCTGACAGAGTCTTTGAGAATATTAAAATATCGTCCAAGGCACACAAATACGAACGTATTTAGCATGTCCCGAGGATATCATTCACTAGGGCTTGGTAACAAACTGCTGGGGCATTGTGAGGCCGAAGGGCATGACGAGATATTCATAGTGGCCGGTTGGTGTGTTGAACGCTGTCCTCCATTCGTCTCCCTCCCTCATCCGCACCAGATGGTAGGCATTGCGAAGGTCCAGCTTAGTGAATACAGTGGCTCCCTGCAGCAGTTCGAATGGCAGACGAAAGTAAGGGCAGTGGGTAGCGATTCTTAACCGTGATGTCGAGTTCAGTCCCGGTAATCTATGCATGGACGAAGAGAACCGTCCCTTCTTGCCGACAAAGAAGAATCCCGGCCCTGCGGGGAAGACGACGTGCTCAATTATCCGGAGGCAAGAGAGTCATTAATGTAAGTCCTCCGCATGGCCTTTCTTTCCGGGGCTGACAGGTGAATACAGGCGAACCCTTGGGAGGTGCTGGTTGCCAGGCAGGAGATCAATCGCGCAGTCATAGGGTCTGTGTGGGGGGTAAAGAGATGTCGCCTTGGATTTGTTGAACACCTCTTTCAGGCTGTGGTAACAGGCCGAAACATTGGATTATGTCGGAGGGCGCTAGATCCTTCCCCGGTGCAGAACGGGCAAGGGTGGCCCCCCCTTAAACAGGTCTGGTGACAACTCCTTCCCCACTCACGGACTGTCCTGTCTCCCAGTCGATGTGGGGTAGTGTTGATTGTGGAGCCACGGGTATCCAAGAATGAGTGGTTGGCCAGGTGAGTGTAGGAGGTGGAAACTGGATGGACTCTTGTGGTTTTCTGACAGCAGGATTGTCACAGGGGGGCGGGAGATAGAGTGACAGTGCCTAGATGATGCCCATCCAGGGCTCTCGAGGCAGAATGGGTTGTGTCAGTTGATGATGGTTCACGCCCAGTTGCTGTGCAAGCTCGGGGTCCATGATGTTTGCTTCGGCCCGGAATCCACCAAGGGCGGCCAATGATGAGTCTTGTCAGCAAGCTGAAGGCGGAGATGAAGCAGGGTCTTTCGGATGGAGGGAGACTGAAGGCTTGTTGAGCTCACCCGGATCTCCCCTACACCTGGTGAGCCTGCGGCTTTTTGCCGGACAAGTAGCGTACACGGGTGATTCCGCCACCACAGTAGAGGCAAAGGTTGGAGGCTTAGACGGCGCCGACGCTCCTCGGGAGTCAGAGAGGCACGGCCACTCCATGGGCTCAGGCTGATTGGAGTTGGCTATGGGACTTGACAGGCAGGGGCTGGACAGAAGCGGTATCGACCCGATCACGGATGGCAGGTTGACTGAGACGGCCCTTCTCCCTCTCCGGGTCTGTATAAGGCGGTCAATGCGACGGCAAGGTCAATGGCGGCATCAAGCGTTGAGGGCGGTCAGGAAACAAGCTCGTCCTTGATGTAGTCCGCCAGGCTATGGAGGAAGGCTTGCACCAGTGCCTCTGGGTTAAAGAACGAGCTTTGACTGGCCAGGTACGAAAGTCAATGGAGAAGTCTGCCACTGTCCGATTGATCCTGACGGATGGTGAGCAGAGCTTGTGACGCTTCGGCTGTTGGCGAGCCTAGGTCAAAGACCTTTAACATCTCCTCCTCAAAGGCACTGAAGGAGGCACAGGCTGGGGTTTGCCGGTGCGATTCCGCCGTTCCCCACAACTACGAGCTGACCGGTGAGATGTGTGATGACATACCCCACCTTGGCTCCCTCTGTTGAGAAAGTCCTGGGCTGTAGTGGAAACTGGATTCGCAGCTGCTCAAGAATGGTCTTACTTGCTTCTGGTTGCCATCAAAACGTTCCGGGTTCCGCAATCCTTGGTTCAGGAGCGTGGGGATCTGGTGGCAGCACTGCCGGGCCTGCAGCATTGGGACCTCCAGCGGAGGGATGAAGGAGTATCGGTGGTACAGGAACAAAAGGACCAGGGGGTGCAGGTGGAGTAGCCGGGCTTGAGAGTAGTTGCAGGGCTTGCAGGCTAGCTGTTGTTGCTGCAGTTGGAACTGTTGTTGCTGCTGGTTGAATAGCTGGAGAAGGAAGCGATGTCGCCAGCCATCCGATTTATGTCTCCCTGAGAGCGTTCCAGTCGCTGTAGGGCAGTCCTCTCTGGCTCTTCCTCCATCGTGGTCAGGGAGTGCGCTGGGTCCATGATGGTCAGATCGTTCTGTCACGAACAGAAGAGGACCCAAGAGCGCAAGTTCAAATTCAGAGTTCTTTATTCAAGGTTACAGGCGGGAAGAGGAGAGATCCCAGGGGTGTCAGGGTCTTTTCAGGGTCCTCCTGTGGTTAGCTGTGCTCCGGGGTCACCAAATGTCCGGGGTGTCTAGTCCAGAAAGTGCTTAGGTGTGTGTTCCCCAGTGATGGAGCGGCGTATCGGGCTGAGGGTGGTGAAACGTCTGGGCACGCTCATCTGGTGGTCGGAGACCTGGGGAACACACACACACACACAGCAAGTATGAATGGCAGGCAGAAGTTGCAGATCGGGGCTGGGCAAATATCGTGGTGAGAGACAGAAGGCAGAAACGAAGTTACGGAGGGGGCTGAAGATCGGAGAGTAAGTCGAGGTCCAGAAGGCAGGTTGATGGATAGACGGGGCAGTAGAACAAGGAGGCAGTCAAGAAAGGATCGGTATCACAAACAGGAGCAGAGCGCAGACAGGCAGGTTGCTGGTCCGGGTTTGGAAGACGATCTGACAGGGCTTGGGCTGAAAAACCAGGGCTTGATATACTGGGAGAGGTAGTGGGGAAATGCAGTTCAGCTGGCAGAGTAATTAGAACAGAGTGAGGCAAGGTGAGGATGGTGAGTGGGAAATGCAGTGCAGCTGGCCAGGTAACAAGAGCAGAGCAGGGCAGGTGGAGCTAGTTAGGCTGAGTAGAGAGAGGGGAGGTGAGCAGAGTGCGAAGATAATTGAATGCAATTAATGTTGCTACCAGGGAGAGAGAGAGTGCTCATGACAGTATTGTGGGTAGAGTGATGAGGAAAATGTTTTAATCAATTTTAGAATAAGGCTGTAACGTAATAAAATGTTGAAAAGTCGAAGGGTCTGAATACTTTCCGAATGCACTCTATGGCAGCTATAAATCAAAACTGGATGGTCTTCAGAGATAGATGGGAAGGGGCTTTGGGTAGCTGAAGGCGGGGACTAAAAACAAACAAAAGATAACTAATGTAAAATGTAGTGTCTGTGAAATGTATGTAGTATGTACATTTATAAGCTGGAAGTGGAAGCCTAAGGATTGTTGTCCATTAGTTTAGGAGGGGTGGTAGGTTAGGGGAAAATAATAAAGAAGGAAAATATATTTAAAATAATATTTACAAAACATATAGTATGGGGATTGGAAATGATGCAGACAATTCCACAGATAGAAGCCCCAATATATCTGCAATGTTAAAGCTGGTCCTAGAAGCTGTAGGGTGGCTTTGACCAGCTGGTGCTTCTTCAAAGCAGGAGATTCATAGTGAGGTTGGAGGTGGAGTCTCAAGTAAGAGGCCAGACACACAGACAGGACATGAGGGCTTTGCTTTCTGGTCCCAGGTGCAGACATCACACGCCACATCTCCAGGTCCAGCATAGCACAGAGCAGGAGGGGGAGCAGCCGGAGTCCTGTCTTCTTCAGTTTCTCCACCACTTCAGCCAACATGTTATTTATCCTCAGATTAGGCCTTGGAGTGAAGGTCTGTCTGCACTGAGGATGTCACACCCCACATCTAAAGGTCCACCATGACAGTGAGCAGGAGAAGCAGCTTGGAGTCCTGTCTTCTTCAGTTTCTCCACCACTTAGGCGAGCACAGCACTCCTGTTCAGAATAGGTCTTGGGGTGAAACTGTATGTCTGCACTGCACTCAATCTGGTTTATTTAGTACCCCAGCGCAGGTTAAGTAGTGGAAAGAACATGTTGGGTTATTTTGACCCAGACAGTTTGGTTGCGTGAATAACCCAATATGTTGGGTTGTTAGTATTAACAGAACATGGGTTAATTTAACCATCAGTTGGGTATTTTTTACTCTCATGCTTGGTTGACCTAGCAACTGGGTCTGTTTTAATGTCATGCTTGGTTGACCTAGTAACTGGGTCTGTTTTAATGTCATGCTTGGTTGACCTAGCAACTGGGTCTGTTTTAATGTCATGCTGGTTGACATAGCAACTGGGTCTGTTTTAATGTCATGCTTGGTTGACCTAGCAACTAGGTCTGTTTAATGTCATGCTTGGTTGACCTAGCAACTGGGTCTGTTTTAATGTCATGCTTGGTTGACCTAGTAACTGGGTCTGTTTTAATGTCATGCTTGGTTGACCTAGCAACTGGGTCTGTTTTAATATCATGCTTGGTTGACCTAGCAACTGGGTCTGTTTAATGTATGGTTGACCTAGCAATTGGGTCTGTTTTAATGTCATGCTTGGTTGACCTAGCAACTGGGTCTGTTTTAATGTCATGCTAGGTTGACCTAGCAACTGGGTCTGTTTTAATGTCGTGCTTGGTTGACCTAGCAACTGGGTCTGTTTTAATGTCATACTTGGTTGACCTAGCAACTGGGTCTGTTTTAATGTCATGCTTGGTTGTCCTAGCAACTGGGTCTGTTTAATGTCATGCGGTTGTCCTAGCAACCTGGGTCTGTTTTAATGTCATGCTTGGTTGACCTAGCAACTGGGTCTGTTTAATGTCATGCTCGGTTGACCTAGCAACTGGGTCTGTTTTAATGTCGATGCTTGGTTGACCCATAGCAACTGGGTCTGTTTAATGTCATGCTTGGTGACCTAGCAACTGGGTCTGTTTTAATGTCATGCTTGGTTGCCCTAGCAACTGGGTCTGTTTTAATGTCATCCTTACTGTAGGTTATTTTAAGGTGTTTTACATACCGTAAACTCAATTTTTCCTTATTAAATTCTTCTTTAATATGTAGAGTATTTATTACATATTATAATAAGGTATACCACTGTATTATAGCCCAACAATGAGACATACGTGGACTTTTTAGGAAACTCTATAAGCTTAATTGAAGCTACAAAAATGTAAATGTTCAACCAACATGTGCTAACTACGCAACAGACCAGATGAACAGGAATTATATTTACTCTCATGGGTGGCTAAAAATAACTATCTGAAAGCCACACCCCTATTAAACTATGCCTACAGTCTTCTGATCTGACCTGCTGGGTCATATCTCAATAACCAAGCAACAATAACACAACACCCAGCATCCATAACCCAGCAGTTTTTAAAGAAAACAACCCAACTAAGTGACCCAACGCCTGCAACCCAACATTTGGGTCAACCAAACAACCCAGTATTGTTTAGAGTGTGGGGACAGGTGTAGACACCTTTCAGATCATCCTGATCCCAGCTTTCTTTAATACAGCCCCTACAGTAGCTGTGTCCACAGGCAGTAGTCACCGGATCCTTCAGTGGATCCAGACAGACGGAGCAACAGAACAGTTCTAGATTGTCAGCCATTTTAGTGCTTTCACCTGAAGGTTGAGCAACAGGATGTCAAAGATGACTTTCTGTTTCATGGAACTCTACACCAGAGGACAGGGAGGGGCTTCCTCTTGACTGTGTACTCTGATCTACAGGTTTTTTGGGGGATGGAAGTCAAGCTAAGAAGATGATGTTGCATACAGCTGTGTCCACAGGGAATCGTAACTGGATCCTTTAGTAGATCCAGACAGATCAGACAGCAGAATGGATCTTTTAAAAGGGCCTCTGCTATGTCCATACAACAAAATGCAGGCAGAATTTCAGAGGTAACTTTAATTTCTTTGAAAGTCTGAGTGGTGGGGGAGGCCTTTAGATCTGTTTGGAGACGTTAGTCCTGGATGGATGCACTGAGGTATATAGGGATGGAAGCCATAGTGACGTGTAACCAAATATAAGTTTGTGGTAAAACATTACAACGTTTTAAAGGTTCCATAAATGTACAGTGACCTATTCAGAAGCCACAGTGGTGAATGATGAATATGTCAAATCAAAAGTTTTATTTCATTTTCAGTCATGTAAAATGATCATAAATTGTAAAGAAACATGTGGATGCAGTGGGGTGCAAATACCTCTGTAAAATTAATTAAGCAAGAAATGGCAGTGGAAACGCCTTTATGCACAAATATTGATATAATAACCATCATATTAAAGTAAACTTGGAGTCACACGATGATATGTGATGTGGTCCTCCCACTACGACTCGGGAAACCATGCAGTTTATTAAGCTACAGATGAAATAAGTTATGCTGAACTTCACAGGGTGGTGAAAGTTCACAGTGATGAGCTTGATGCTCCTTTCCAATAAATATCGAGGGTCTTTTTGTCCATAATAATGTCATCATGTAGGCAGCCTATCCAGAGTGGATGTTCACTACATAATGCCCCCAAAACATCTGACAAAACCATCGGTAGAGTTGAAAATGTGATGGAAACCCATTTAACATAACTTTTTAAACCGGTACATGGGAATTTACCTGCAAAAATATATTAGTATTTTCTAAAATATATATTTGTATGTGCATTACGTCATCACGCACAGCCAATTATCTTCAACACGTCAATTTGATGGAAACATCTCTGCTGGTTTGACGCTAGTCAAATGGAAATAAATTTTCATGCGAATATTCAAATATCTGCATAAAACAATATCCTCATCTATAAACAATATCCCAATAGAATTGAATGGTAAATTACGTATTGAATCATTTTTGGAGTCACTTGTATTGTAAATAAGAACATAATATGTTTAAGTGGCTCCAAAATGACACCATACATTATTTACCATTCAATTCTATTGGGCACAACATCATCTGAAACACAACCGAAACACACTGCAAATGCATCCAACAAGAGTCCCAAGCTTGATGTAGTCATAGCCTGCTAGGAATATGGGACCAAATACTAAACTTTTGACAAAGTGTAATACACTATAAGTGAATTTGTCCAAATACTTATGACACCTACATATGGAGGGCCTAGATAAATAGAGTATATTTATTTATAAACAGTAAAACAGACATTAATGAAAATACCCTCAAATAAAAGGTGACATTCTGTACTGTCGCCTCATATAAAACATGTAATATCAAATCTAAAATGCTGGAGATAGAGCCAAATTCATAGTTGAATAAATTCAAAAACCAAGGGTGGGTCAAAATTATTCAATACAACAACTTGGCCATGAAGAAGTTTCAGTAGATTAGGAACTGCTTCCTATAAAGCTATGTGGAGTATAATGTAGCTGGACATTGTAAAGTCTGCTTCCTATAAAGTTATGTGGTGTATAATGTAGCTGGACATTGTAAAGTCTGCTCCTATAAAGCTATGTGGAGTATAATGTAGCTGGACATTGTCAAGTCTGCTTCCTATAAAGCTATGTGGAGTATAATGTAGCTGGACATTGTAAAGTCTGCTTCCTATAAAGCTATGTGGAGTATAATTTAGCTGGACATTGTAAAGTCATACTCACAATTATATTACTTCTTATTGACATTCAACCTGGGAATGGAAATGTAAGAAATTAATGTACAAACATGTCTAAAACAAATCCTGCATCAAAGGACCAGGTGTGAATGTTCTGGGGGTCTAAGTCTACCCCTAACCAGTTTGAATACACTGTTTGATTTCACCCCCAGACCCCAAAACACACCCCATTCAAAACAGTTTCAACAGCCCCCACCCGATGCAACTCAATATTAAGAAGGCATACAGTCAGTGTACAGCCCAATGCACTACCCCCAGGATCACAACAAGCCCCTCACACATTGGACACACACACACAATGTGAATGGAAATATATTATCATATTTTCTATATATTACAATCACAAGAAAGGGTGTTGGTTATTTTAGTTTTACAAGTAACCTTTCTTGCACATGTCCTTACTTTAAAAATATGCATGTTTGTCTTGTTTGAATCAGCCCAATTCTCTGATTATAAATAAAATAACCATGATTGGCAGAATGTTTAATTCACATCTCTGGCTATTAATAGATTGTGGAACTATGAAAAATAGGGAATAATGTTCCCAACACACCCACCTCACAGTTCCTACACAGACTCTGAGGCACCATGCAGGTCTGACACCAGAGGGGCTGGTGGGAGGAGCTTGGAGGACGGGCTCATTGTAATGGCTGGAATGGAATCAATGGAACGTATCAAACACAAACACATGAAACCACATGTTTGACTGAGTTCCATTTATTCCATTCCAGACATCACAATGAGCCAGTCCTGCTATATCTCCTCCCACCAGACTCCACTGCCTGACAACCATTCTATTGTCTTGAGGACTTTACAACCATTTGGTCTGATCAAAGAGCAGGACACCCTTTCAAATAGATACCTCCTCTCAGCCTTGATGACTAAACTAATCAAAGACTAACACACACACACACACACACCACAGTAATCTGATCATGGTGACTCCACAGTAATAACATTTATAACTCATAAGTCACCAGGTGTGATTTACCTTTTGACAGATGAAACCCTACATCAACTACTAATGACTTATGGGAGGATGTGAGCATTTCACATATTAAGATATAATACAAGGATACTTACGTTGTGTGTTGTACTTAGTCAATTGAAAATGTGCTTAAAGTTTTGAAAAAACAGCCATTTTGATGATCTGTTTTGAGTTTTGTATTAAGAGTTGTGAAATTCTACCACATACTTGTGAAAATAGTACAAAAGTGATTATAAAATCTATAATACATGGATACTTCCTTAAATGTACTTATTTTGTGTTATGCAGTTATGTTATTGAAACAGAATAAGTCTAATGAGAGAATAAATAAGTCAAGTCCAACCATTACCTCTCTCCTCTTTCACATCCCTCTATCATCACTCCATGGGTGTGTCCCAATAATCTCTCCTTCCTCCTGAAGTGTAGCATTCCTTCACTACTCCTCTCAAATGTAAAAGCATTGGATTGGTGTTGGCATGGGGTAGAGGGAGTTTACATATACCAGTCATTTCCTTTTAAATCCATGAAGGGAAGTGGACAAGTTCAAACTTGGAAAGGAGATAATAGTTCCACACCCCATGTGTCCTGATAACTACAGGAATGAAACTCCCAAGTGGCGCAGTGGTTCAAGGCACTGCATCGCAGTGCTAGCTGTGCCACTAGAGATCCTGGTTCGAATCCAGGCTCTGTCGTAGCCGGCCGCGACCGGGAGACCCATGGGGCGGCGCACAATTGGCCCAGCGTCGTCCAGGGTAGGGGAGGGAATGGCCGGTAGGGGATGTAGCTCAGTTGGTAGAGCATGGCGTTTGCAACGGCAGGGTTGTGGGTTCGATAAAATAATGTATGTGCTAACTGTAAGTCGCTCTGGATAAGAGCGTCTGCTAAATGACTAAAATGTAACCATATTGAGGTTGTCTGCTTTCTATACGGTTTGATGAGAGAGAGAGAGAGAGAGAGAGAGAGAGAGAGAGAGAGAGAGAGAGAGAGAGAGAGAGAGAGAGAGAGAGAGAGAGAGAGAGAGAGAGAGAGAGAGAGAGAGAGAGAGAGAGGGAGAGAGAGAGAGAGAGAGAGAGAGAGAGAGAGAGAGAGAGAGAGAGAGAGAGAGAGAGAGAGAGAGAGAAAAAATAAAAATAATGGTGTTCCAAAAAGGTCCAGTTGCCAGGACTACAAATTCCATCTAGACACCGTTGCCCTAGAGCACACAAAAAACTATACATACCTCGGCCTAAACATCAGCGCCACAGGTAACTTCCACAAAGCTGTGAACGATCTGAGAGGCCTTCTATGCCATCAAAAGGAACATAAAATTTGACATACCAATTAGGATCTGGCTAAAAATACTTGAATCAGTTATAGAACCCATTGCCCTTTATGGTTCTGAGGTCTGGGGTCCGCTCACCAACCAAGAATTCACAAAATGGGACAAACACCAAATTGAGACTCTGCATGCAGAATTCTGCAAAAACATCCTCCGTGTACAACGTAAAACACCAAATAATGCATGCAGAGCAGAATTAGGCCAATACCGCTAATTATCAAAATCCAGAAAAGAGCCGTTAAATTCTATAACCACTTAAAGGAAGCGATTCCCAAACCTTCCATAACAAAGCCATCACCTACAGAGAGATGAACTTGGAGAAGAGTCCCCTAAGTAAGCTTGTCCTGGGGCTCTGTTCACAAACACAAACAGACCCCACACAGCCCCAGGACAACAACAACAACAACACAATTAGACCCAACCAAATCATGAGAAAACAAAAAAGAGAATTACTTGACACATTGGAAAGAACAAACAAAAAAACAGAGCAAACTAGAATGCTATTTGGCCCTAAACAGAGAGTACACAGTGGCAGAATACTTGACCACTGTGACTGACCCAAACTTAAGGAAAGCTTTGACTATGTACAGACTCAGTGAGCATAGCCTTGCTATTGAGAAAGGCCGCCGTAGGCAGACCTGGCTCTCAAGAGAAGACAGGCTATGTGCACACTGCCCACAAAATGAGGTGGAAACTGAGCTGCACTTCCCAACCTCCTGCCAAATGTATGACCATATTAGAGACACATATTTCCCTCAGATTACAGCGATCCACAAAGAATTCGAAAACAAACCCAATTTTGATCAACTCCCTTATCTACTGGGTGAAAAACCACAGTGTGCCATCACAGCTGCAAGATTTGTGACCTGTTGCCACAAGAAAAGGGCAACCAGTGAAGAACAAACACCATTGTAAATACAACCCATATTTATGTTGATTTATTTTCCCATTTGTACTTTAACTATTTGCACATTGTTACAACACTGTATATATACATAATATGACATTTGAAATGTCTTTATTCTTTTGAAACTTCTGAGTATAATGTTTACTGTTAATATTTATTGTTTATTTCACTTTTGTTTACTATCTACTTCACTTGCTTTGGCAATGTTAAAACACGGTTCCCATGCCAATAAAGCCCTTAAATTGAATTGAAATTGAATTGAAATTGAAATTGAAATTGAATTGAGAGAGAGAGAGAGAGAGAGGCAGAGAGAGAGAGAGGCAGAGAGAGAGAGAGGCAGAGAGAGAGAGAGAGAGAGAGAGAGAGAGAGAGAGAGAGAGAGAGAGAGAGAGAGAGAGACAGAGAGAGAGAGAGAGAGAGAGAGAGAGGACATCAGGTAAAGTTCTGGAGATGAGGGAATATGTGTGCAGAAAGAAACCCTCCAGTATGGTTAACCCCAGTTAGGCCCAGTATGGACTATCAATACAAGTGACCATTTAGAATGTGACCCAGTTCAATGGGTCTTAACAGAACTGGGGGATGTCAGCCATGAAGTTGTCTAAACACAACTGGAATATAATTTGTTTGTGATTCATTGTTAATGGATTTTCCATTAGGAACACAGGGGGAAAACCTAACACAACAACACACATAACACACAACCAATAAAAACACAAGGGGGAGGAAACCACTAAAGTCATTACCATATTGTCATTTTCTAACGACAGGAGAGAAAACATGTAAAATCTAGAAGACTACTTTAGATCTGGTCAGAAGAAGCCCTAGTGCACTACGTAGGGAACAGGGAGAGATTTGGGACAGAGACAGTAACTCCTGTATGGAAATCTTCATTCTAATGACAGTGAGCAAATCTCCACCTATTCCCTATGTAGTGCACTACTTTAGATCTGATCAGAAGTAGCCTAGTGCTACGTAGGGAACAGGGTGTCATTTGGGCCAGTGTCAGTAACTCCCTGGGTATGAATTGTCTCTCTATCTTATCTGTCTTCTATATTATGTTCTCCTCTCCTCCTCTCTTCACTCTATTCTATCATCCACACCACATGCCAGCTTCAACACAATCCATTTACAAGTTAAAGACACACCTTGGAATAAATAGCAAGGAAAACTACTACTAGATGGATTTTTTTATTTCCCATCACCATGAATCATATTTAATAACTGAACAGTAGCAGACCTAACTTCATCTGCTCCTGACTCTAGATAGTGGATTAAAAAGACCATCAATCTCCAATTATATTTAAAAGTACAATTCTGAACATTACTGATATACTGAGTGGCAAGTCAAGATATCTGCTGTTTTTATTGTTTGGTTAATAGCACCACCTGCTGGACAGGTTTAATATTGCTTGACTGAGCAGGATGGGAGAATAAAAGATGCCAAATTTAGGGCCGAGTTTCCCGGACATCTCCATTGAACATGCTTTTTTAGTCTAGGACTAGGCTTCATCTGTGTCCGGGAAACCGCCCTATATAGTTCAATTAGCAAGTAAGTAACACTACCTGTTCCATGATACTGAGGAAAATGACATTGAGACAGAGAACCAATTGAGAAAACATTTCAATGGTTCTGAATAACAACCAACATACATTAACAGCATACATCATGATTAATGTGAATATATAAGATTAAAACATTGCACTTAAAAAATATGAATGCATTTAATTGTAATACATAACATCTTCTGAAGATCAAATCAATCAAATCATTGTACATAAAAACAGAGCAGAATGAATCATCACATCTGGGGACCATCACCACCAGCATGACTAGGTATCTATGTGGACCCTACTACAGTTTAACCAGCTCAGCTATAGACTACACCAGCATGACTAGTATCTATGTGGACCCTACTACAGTTTAACCAGCTCAGCTATAGACTACACCAGCATGACTAGTATCTATGTGGACCCTACTACAGTTTAACCAGCTCAGCTATAGACTACACCAGCATGACTAGTATCTATGTGGACCCCTACTACAGTTTAACCAGCTCAGCAGTACCATTATAGAGCCCAAAACCCAGGATAGAGGGGCTGAGTGAATGTGGTCTGGACTCTGTGGAGGAGGGTCATTGTGTCAGAGACACTGTAGAAGGACAGAGTTCCTGCCTTGTGATCCAGGTCCACTCCTACTCTGGAGGACTGAGGGTCTGATACTTTAGTCTCAACATTATTGTGTCTGAACCAATAACTACCTCTATAACACTGTAAACTCCAGGACTTGTCATTGAGTCCAAATTCACCATCTGACCCTGTTCTGCTGATGTCTTTATATGAGACTGCTGTAACAACACACCACCCACTCCACTCCACCTCCCAGTAACAGCGTCCAGACAGACCCTCTCTACACAGAACCTGGTAGATGTTGGTGAATCTGTCTGGATGATCAGGATATGGTTGGACTTGGCCTGTATAGGTCACCTTTCTGTTCCCTTCAGACAGAGAGAGGCGTTTCTGTGCTGTGTTTGGGTCCAGTGTGAGCTGACAGGAATCTGGGAGAAGAGCAGAGCAGAGACCAATGAGGGGAGTTAGAACAATAAGTGAAGTCAGATACTGTATCTACCCTGTCTTTGATTAGAGCACAGCAGAGATCAAATCAGAGAAATATGAGGAGTCAGATAGATACCCAGTCTTTGATTAGATCTACTATTGCTATATATTTCTAGAGGGATTGTTAGGAGTGTCAGTAAAAAGAGAGAATAACTACTTCAGAATAATTACTTCAGAATAAAGACCCTCACATTGTAAGAACTGTTCTCTGGTCTTGGGCTCTGGAGGCAGTAAAACATCCACTATATTCACTACAGACACACAAACACATTCACAGAGAGAGGGACTGTTATCATCATACCATATTCCACATTTATATAATTAGTAGGGAACTTTCAATGGTCTAAAGTTGATGTTCTTATTATTTTCAACAAACCTGTAGTGGAGATCTTGGTCCATTCTCCTTTAAGGCGTCTTCTAGTTTCTCTCTCAGCTCAGACACAGTCTTACTCACATCTCCAAAGTACTGAAGAGGACGGACAACGATGCTGGGTAAGTCTGAAGATACACTGGTACCGGAGAGAGACTGATAACTCTGGAGAGAGAGAGAGGGAGAGAGAACAGAAGCAAATTATTGAGAGTTTTAATTTCATATCACATGTATCAAGGCAGTTGAGTTACCTGGAGGAAATGGATGTGATCCTCTGTGTGTGAGAGCTGCTCCAGCTCAGTGCTTCTCTTCCTCAGCTCAGCTATCTCCTGCTCCGTTGCTCCAGGAGTCCTTCAGCTTGACTCACTTGAGCCTTCTCTTGGGCTCTGATCAGCTCCTTCACCTCAGAGCGCCTTCTCTCAATGGAGCGGATCAGCTCAGTAAAGATCTTATCACTGTCCTCCACTGCTGCCTGTGCAGAGCACTGTTGAGAGAGAGAGAGAGAGAGAGAGAGAGAGAGAGAGAGAGAGAGAGAGACTGACTTGTCTTACTTTAATGAGCCATCCTCGTTACACTAACACCCCCCACCCCTAAAAGCACATTGCGTGCCACCATAACCTCCACACAATCACATTATCCAGTACCCAACACCACAGTACAATACACCACCGCTGAAGCCGATGAACAGATTGTCTGTGTTTGAGCGTCCTGGTCCACAGTACGTTGGTCCTTCTGTACAATAGAGTCCAGGTGGGACTTCAGTCAGTTAAGCGAGGACCTTGGCAAAGACCTTATAGTCCAAACAGAGCAATGCCACAGGCCTCCAGTTCTTTATGTCGCTCAAATCCCTATTTTGGGCAGGAGAGTCAAAGCCTCCCGTCTACAGCTTAGCGACAGCTCCCCCACCCCGACGCACTCACACAACACACGTCCTGTAAAATAATTCCCCAGAAAGTTACTCAACCATCAGGCTCCCGCATCTCCCCACAACAGAAGTTACCCACCCATCAGGCTCCCTCATCTCCCCACAACAGAAGTTACCCACCCATCAGGCTCCCTCATTTCCCCACAACAGAAGTTACCCGCCCATCAGACAAACCTAAAACAAGGGATTTTCTTGGTTTCCCCACTCTGTTTTTCCAACCCCTCTGGTGAAACAGAGAACTGAGCCCTGTACTATAATATAATATAATATGCCATTTAGCAGACGCTTTTATCCAAAGCGACTTACAGTCATGCGTGCATACATTTTTTGTGTATGGGTGGTCCCCGGGGATCGAACCCACTACCCTGGCGTTACAAGCGCCGTGCTCTACCAGCTGAGCTACAGAGGACCAGGTGCAGACACATTTATGAAAGCAAAGACAAGGTCATTATTTGGGCTCTAAACACTAACAACCTACCCTTACACACCTCTTTTGCTACCCCTGCACTAAGATTTCTGCCATGGCATTTAAATGTTTTTGGTTTACATATTCCCCCAGGCTTTGCCGACGTTCATGTTAAGGAAGTCTAACCGTGAAATCTCCATAAGAGGTGGGAGGGAAATCACCACAATCAGAAACCAGTAGAGAAGCCCATAAAGCCGCCATGCCAGAAAAAAACCATCCATTTAAGCAGATTCTGAAGACATGCCCTTAAGACCGTCTGAGAGACAGCAGCTGAGAGTTTGTGAAAGGCCAGGGAAAGGTCTATTTGATTTATCTGTGACAGAGAGAGTTTGGAAAGGTCTGTGAGCAGAACCTGAGAAAACCCAGGATAATAATATGCCATTTAGCAGACGCTTTTATCCAAAGCGACTTACAGTCATGTGCATACATTTTTACATATGGGTGGTCCCGGGATCGAACCCACTACCCTGGCATTACAAGCGAAAATGTGGTCCTCTGTAGCTCAATTGGTAGAGCATGGTGCTTGCAATGCCAGGGTTGTGGGTTCGTTTCCCATGGGGGGGACAGTATGAAAATGTATGCACTCACTAACTGTAAGTCGCTCTGGATAAGAGCATCTGCTAAATGTGGTCCTCTGTAGCTCAATTGGTAGAGCATGGTGCTTGTAATGCCAGGGTAGTGGGTTTGATCCCCGGGACCACCCATATGTAAAAATGTATGCATTCATGACTGTTAGTCGCTTTGGATAAAAGCGTCTGCTAAGTGGCATATTATATTATTATTATAAGAACCCATGACCCATTTTCTCAGCCTATACCGCTTCCTGGGTGAGAGGACACTAAACCCCTCATTCTTCATCACGTGTTGTACTGACCTTACAAACCTTCCAGGATCAATCAAATAAGACTCCAGCAGAACCTTCTTTTTCCCCTTTAGTCTCCATCAGGAACCTAGAAAGTTCTCTCACCGTATATACTGGGCCCCTCAGCCTGACTGGCTGTCAGCTCTGGATCCAATGAGCCGTCTGAAAACGAGACGCCTTGTCCTCCGCTCCCGCAGACTCACCTCCCCCTCTTCCTCCTCCTCCATTGGCACGGTACCGTCCTCCTCCTCCCCAGTCTCTGCCCCCCTGCACTTCCCCCTGATCAGAGCCTCTTCCCCAATGACAGGCAATATTTCCTGGGATGAGCCCACCAAGCCTTCGCCCACCGGAGTCTCTGTTACTACAGAAACCTGCCTCAGATCACGTAGCCCAGCTGCAACCCTCCCCACCACCGCTTTCTCACGGCCTGCGCACCACCACTTGGCCATTGACTACTCTCTCCTTCCTGGTACCACCACCACTTGACCCTGCTCTACTCTCCTCCCTCCTGGTACCACCACCACTTGACCCTGCTCTACTCTCCTCCCTCCTGGTACCACCACCACTTGACCCTGCTCTACTCTCCTCCCTCCTGGTACCACCACCACTTGACCCCTGCTCTACTCTCCTCCTTCCTGGTACCACCACCACTTGACCCTGCTCTACTCTCCTCCTTCCTGGTACCACCACCACTTGACAACTTTCATGTTTTGAAATTATACTTCATTACTATAATGATTATCAATAAGCCTAAACATTAATTCAGTCACCTCTGGTCGACAAAAACGTATTTTCCTAGTACATTAATTGTCAAATTCATCAACCAGCATCGAGCACTCTGCCTTCTCACGCATGCGAGGGGCATGTTGAGGTAAATATGCTAACCGCCAAGGTTGCATTATGTAATTTATTGGTGGGCTGGAAGATGCAGTGTTTTTTCTTTTCTATTCAGAGGCTATTTACTCCCAATATGAGATAATTTTATATAGAAGGTTTTTATAATGCATGTTTACTAGGGTTGAGGTTAGCGCATCTGAGTAGGGATTATTTGGGTTCAATACCTGTCCTACCTATCAATCATATTGCTGCTTGTAGCCTATAACTGATGATCCCCACACTAGAAACACCCAAAACTATCTGTGCTAGCAAACCCTGTGTTCCACCCTCCCCTGTGTAACCTTGAGGTTTGTTAAGAAACAAACACTTGTCTACGAAAAGAGACATGTTTAACGGATTCCGCTTGGCACCCAGCCGAGAGCACACGAAAACCACTTGCAAATTTACCAAAACTAACCAACTACTTGCGGTCTGTTCGTCAGCAATAAACGGAGGCTGATTAGCCACCACAACTCTTATCGAAAGAGGCGACATCTGCACCAACACACCCCTCACAACAAGACAAACCTTTTTCATTAACACAACCACCGCCTTGTTCATTCTGGATGCAGAGTGCAGATGTTCTGCTCCAACCTGTTCGCCGACCATGAGCAAAACTTCCTCCACACCTTTCTCCGGAACGGACCCGAAGCGACAGCGTTTCTTCTCCACTCGGTTGAGGCCATCACGCCGCCCTAACAAACTACCCCTACTCCCCCATCAACTCTAAACGATAAACAGTGGAAACCAATAAACAAACCCGCCACCATGAGAAAATAAATTCAGAAAATACGCAAGAACGAAAAGAAAAAAGAATAGTAGCCCTTCTCACGAACCACAAATCTCTCACACAAACAACTTCTTCTTCTATGATATAATGGCGGTCCACAAACCAACGTTAAAGGTGCATGCCGCCACCTACTGTGCTGGAGTGTGTGGTCAATCACGGTTTCCAACATTTCTAAATCCTCCTACCTAACTCAGTACTTCTGAGAAAATAAAGAAGAGCCCTACTAACTTCTAATAGACCCTCCCCCATCCCCAAAATCCCTTCCAAACCCCCCCAACCCCGTCCAACCCAGCAGAATCTCACCACTAAACCCATTCTCTCAATTCTCCATAATAACATTAATACCTCCAATAGCAGGTCACTCCTATTAGATTTACCAGATGATAAACTATTCAATACAGACAGAGAATCCGACCATACTATAATTCTAACAGGTTGTACGTCCTCCACCCACTGGAGGGCAACTATTATCACCAACAGTTCAACTGAGTATACTGACAGTTCATCTGTTAGTCTTCTACATATCTGCACATCAAATTCAGGAACGTAAACGCCTGCTCCTGTGAGCCCACTATCTGGGTCCTTGCATCCGTCTGTGAAAAGCATTAAAAAAGCATGAAAACTTTTACCAATGTAATTGTCAACCAGTTTCACTATATTACTGACTTCTGACCAATCTTTCCTTTTCTCTACCAAGGTTAGATCAACAACAGGGTCTGGGAGTAACCATGGAGGAACATCCCCTATCACCACAGAAGGGCCAACCTCCAACTCCCTCAAACCACTCTCATCAGCAAGCTTTCCAACTGTCCAACCAAAACCACTGCCTTGTCTACTAGTATATTCCCAACAGTCATCTAGAACAGTAGCAGTGGGATGCTCAACCTCACAGCCTTTCAACCCAATAAGATAATGACAATTTTTACGCTGTATCCCCAAAAGCATCTCTCCTGCCTCCACCAGTAAGGGCACATACAGATGTTGATTTAAATGCACCAATACATATCCTTAAAGCTATATACTGGATTCTGTCCAGCTTCTGAAGCCAAGTTTTGCCTTGTTCGATAAACTATACACCCGTAATCAATTGTCGTCCTGATCAGAGCTCTATAAATATCCATCAACGATTGGTTATGAATGGGGTGCTGACAGAGACCCACACAACCAACTACTGCAAAAGTGATGGAATGAGAGAGGCAGAGACACTGTACATTGCCATAATGTAACGTTTCTTCTTCTTTGGAGTTTAACGGCGGTTGGCATCCAATATGTTGCATTACCGCCCCCAACTGGACTATAATATAACTCTATTTTACTTTGTGATACAAAATGGGAAAAGGGGAAAGGAACATTTAATTAAAAACCTTCCAACTAACCCTACACTCATTAAATACCCACTACCCCATTCCACTACTTTGACCCTATCTGCTCCTGCACCATGCCAACGGCCTGGGAGGACGGGACACCACCACTCAACACACCCTGTAACTCTTCTGAAGTCAAATCTTGTATGCCCAAATACTTCTCTGCAGCTGCCACCACAATATCTATTTTCGGTGATTTACGTTCCATTTCTGCGGTACAGTTGATAACCATTGCTATGAACTCTAAGAAGCTATCTTTACTAAAGCATATATCACTCGTTGGCCTATCCCTCTGTGCTGGCACAGATCTACTACTCACAGGGATCCTCTCAGGATCTCTCACCCTTGACCCATCCTCCTCTACTTCCTTCACTGCCTCAGCATACCGACACCTTCTGCACTACTCTGACTCTAGCCACCTCAACCTGCCTCTCTACGCATCGGACACTTCAGATCCCCAGCAACATGGGCATCCCAACAGTTGACAAACACTTTATTCACCAGAACAATCCTTTATCCCATTCTCTTCCGCACACATAAAACATCTTGGAATTTCCCTCCCACAAACTGCTGCGAAATGACCATTAACGTTGCACCTGAATTTATGGATTTGGCACAAAAGCTTGAATCAAGATAACTGATATATCATAACATGACTTTCTCTGGTAAAGACTCATAACTCAAAAGGACTGACTCCTCTGTTTCACCACGCTCACCACCGGGTCTGTGTTGCACCAAACGGCGGGAATCACAAACACCAGCAGTCTTCAACCTTAATTGATCCACTTCTACACTTAACGCTACCCCCAGAAATCACTCCTTTCAATGGTGCCCTGTTCCTAAGAGCAAAGCAAGAAACAGATCTTGACCCAAGTTGCGTGACACGGAGCGCCCACTCCTCTGGTCAGAAGAAACACAAACAAATATCACTACAGGTTACCTTCACTGATTCAACTGCAACCAACTCCTTTCCCACCCACCCTGAAACCACAAATGGATCTGCCAAAATGTATGGATCCACGTTCTCCTACAATGTATCTCCTACTGCACCAGATTCTTCTTTATCATGTCCATTGATGCCAGGCTCTGGTTCTGAGCTCTTCACCACACCTTCTACCTCACTTAACTCTCCCACATTCATTTCCATTTCACCTCCAGAACTCGGTCTGGCGAATGGCTCACTCTGTTTGCACTTGAATTATAACATTTGAAATGTTTACTTTACTTTGAAACTTTTTGTGAGTTCAATGTTTACTGTTAATTTCTGGTGGTTTATTTCACTTTTGTTTATTATCTATTTCACTTGCTGTGGCAATGTTAACATATGTTTCCCATGCCAATAAAGCCCTTTGAATTGAATTGAGAGAGAGAGAGAGAGAGAGAGAGAGAGAGAGAGAGAGAGAGAGAGAGAGAGAGAGAGAGAGAGAGAGAGAGAGAGAGAGAGAGAGAGAGAGAGAGAGAGAGAGAGAGAGAGAGAGAGAGAGAGAGAGAGAGAGAGAGAGAGAGAGAGGGCTCCATGTTAATGTATAGGGACATGAGTCAGTCATGGTTACTCAAGGTTTTGTGATGAGGTAGCCCCGCCTGCAACTTCAAAATCAGTGTCGGCCCTCAGCCCAATAGGGAATGTCCTCTTGGTGTAACGGTCAAGATGTTGGTTTCTCCCTCAGTAGACCCGGGTTCATATCCCACCTGTTACATTAAGCAGTCTATTCTCTGAAAGGGGTCCAGACAGCCTGTTCCCAACAGTGGGATTGGATAGGGGCCCCCTCTCTCTCTCTCTGACTGGAGGAGAGATGTGAAAGGGTGTGTCTCCTCTGGTCAACAATACTCACCTTGAGAGACTCCACAGCCTGTTGGAGCTCCTTCAGGTCCTTCTCTCTCTCCTGGAATCTCTGCTGGACTTTCTGCTGACTCATCCCCAGCTGCATCTGTGGAGAATCACTCTTCAATGAGCTACCAAGCTTTATTTGTCCAGTAGATCAATAGTATAGTAATGGGACATAGGGCACATTGAAGATAGGGATTAAAATGTTGAGGAAGTGTCTGTGTGAAATTATATTTTAAAGTTGTTATGTGAATGATTATAGTTTTAACAGTGCACAAAACAGGGGAGCTGATTGGGTGTTTGATAACGAATGATAATGGTGTTTGACTTTAGAAAATGGTGATACATTTGGAGAATCTGGGTTAGCATATCATATAATCAAGGTTTGTGTTCATATTTGTTCTGCCGTGGATCGATATCATTTGAATGATCTCATATTCAAACAGCCTTAGTTCCTACTGTATCTTTAATTATTTGTTTATCAGACAGTCACCAACAAGTAGTTCTGGTCTTACCTGTTTCTCAGTCCTCTCTGTTGCAGCTGACACTGTATCATGGCCTTTATGTTCATCCATCACACACAGCAGACAGATACACTGCTGATCGGTACGACAGAAAACCTCCAGCAGTTTGTCATGATCAGAGCAGATCTTCTCCTGTAGTTGTGCGGTGGCTTTGACCAGCTTGTGCTTCTTGAAACCAGGAAATTCATAGTGAGGTTGGAGGTGAGTCTCACAGTAAGAGGCCAGACACACCAGACAGGACATGAGGGCTTTCTGCTTTCTGGTCCCAGTGCAGAAATCACACACCACATCTCCAGGTCCAGCATAGCACAGAGCAGGAGGGGGAGCAGCCTGGAGTCCTGTCTCCTTCAGTTTCTCCACCACCTCAGCCAATATGTTACTTTTCGTCAGATTAGGCCTTGGAGTGAAGGTCTGTCTGCACTGAGGACAGCTATAGGCCCCTTTCAGAACATCCTGATCCCAGCAGCCCTCAATACAGCTTCTACAGTAACTGTGTCCACAGGGGATGGTGACTGGCTCCTTCAGTAGATCCAGACAGACAGAACAACAGAACTGGTCCTGGTCGAGCAGAACTCCCTGCTGAGCCATTTGGACGGTTGTTCACTCTCACACAGACAGACGACACAGAGACTCAGATCAGTTTCGTTTCCACAGAAGAGAGTTTGTGGAGGGGAGGGACTTCCTGGTTCTGCCAGAGGGGTGGGGTTAAAAGGAGGGAGGGAGGGGTTAGAGGAATGGAGGAAGAGAGAGAGGAACTGCATGCAACAGGAAGAGGGAGTCAAATAGTTTTGTTCCTAGGTTACAGTCCTTAACATGGAACAGATGAAATAATGAATCTTAAAATGTGAGTTGTTAGAATATATAAAGGATAACAGTTTCTATGAAGAACATATGTATAATTATTTGAATGACCTTTATAATGCCTTATAATACACTTATGTGTTATAATTAAGCAATAAGGCCTGAGGAGGTGTGGTATATGGCCAATATACAATACCGCAGCTAAGGGCTGTTCTTAGGCACAACGCAACGTGGATTGAGAATTATGTAACACTTTCAAAATCAAATCAAGTTATTGGTCGCTACACATATTTAGCAGATGTTATTGCAGGTGTAGCGAAATGCTTGTGTTCCTGGCTCCAACAGTGCAGTAATAACTAACAATACACACATCTAAAAAGTAAAGGAATGGAATTAAGAAATATATAAATATTAGGACGAGCAATGTAGGAGTCTGGAGTGTAAATATATTTATAAACTGGGTAGTTCAAGCCCTGAATGCTGATTGGCCGACAGCCGTGGTATATCAGACCGTATACAAAACATTTATTTTACTGCTCTAATTACGTTGGTACGTTAATAGCAATAAGGCAGTTTTAGAACACCTACTCATTCAAGGGTTTTTCTTTATTTGTACTATTTTCTACATTGTAGAATAACAGTGAAGACATCAAAACTATGAAATAACACATATGGAATCATGTAGTAACCAAATAAGTGTTAAACAAATCAAAATATATTTTATATTTGAGATTCTTCAAATAGCCACCCTTTGCCTTGATGATAGATTTGCACACTCTTGGCATTCTCTCAACCAGCTTCATGAGGTAGTCACCTGGAATGCATTTCAAATAACAGGTGATCCTTCTTAAAAGTTAATTTGTGGAATTTCTTTCCTTTATTAATGCGTTCGAGCCAATCATTTGTGTTGTGACAAGGGAGGGGTGGTATACAGAAGATAGCCCTATTTGGTAAAAGACCAAGTCCATATTATGGCAAGAAGAGCTCAAATAAGCAAAGAGCAACGACAGTCCATCATTACTTTAAGACATGGTCATGTCAATACGGAACATTTCAAGAACTTTGAAAGTTTCTTCCAAGTGCAGTCGCAAAACCATCAAGCGCTATGATGAAACTGGCTCTCATGAGGACCGCCATAGGAAAGGAAGACCCAGAGTTACCTCTGCTGCAGAGGATAAGTTCATTAGAGTTAACTGCACCTCAGATTGCAGCCCAAATAAATGCTTCACAGAGTTCAAGTAACAGACACATCCCAACATCAACTGTTCAGAGGAGAATCAGGCCTTCATGGTCAAATTGCTGCAAAGAAACCACTACTAAAGGACGCCAATAAGAAGAAGAGAGACCAAGAAACACAAGCAATGGACATTAGACCGGTGGAAATATGTCCTTTGGTCTGCAGTCCAAATTTGAGATTTTTGGTTCCAACCGCAGTGTCTTTGTGAGACACAGAGTAGGTGAACGGATGATCTCCACATGTGTGGTTCCCACCGTAAAGCATGGAGTAGATGGTGTGATGGTGTGGGGGTACTTTACTTATGACACTGTCTGGGATTTCTTTAGAATTCAAGGCACACTTAACCAGCATGGCTACCACAGCATTCTGCAGCGATACGCCATCCCATCTGGTTTGGGCTTAGTGGGACTATCATTTGTTTTTCAACAGTACAATGACCCAACACACCTCCATGCTGTGTAAGGGCTATTTTACCAAGAAGGAGAGTGATGGAGTGCTGCATCAGATGACCTGGCCTCCACAATCACCCGACCTCAACCCAATTGAGATGGTTTGTGATGAGTTGGACCGCAGAGTGAAGGAGAAAGCAGCCAACAAGTGCTCAGCATATGTGGGAACTCCTTCAAGACTGTTGGAAAAACATTCCTCATGAAGCGGTTTGAGAGAATGCCAAGAGTGTGCAAAAGCTGTCAAGGCAAAGGGTGGCTACTTTGAAGAATCTTAAAATATAAAATATATTTTGATTTGATTGAACACTTTTACTACATGATTCCATGTGTTATTTCATAGTTTAGATGTCTTCACTATTATTCTACAATGTAGAAAATAGTCAAATAAGAGAAAACCCTTGAATGAGTAGGTGTTCTAAAACTTTTGACCAGTAGTGAAGGTATCCAAACTTTTGACTGGTACTGTATACAGGCTCTGACTGTCTGCTCTATATCAGCATTCATCTTGGGCCAGAATAACACTGCTTTAGCACCTCGTTTTGACTTTTCCATCCCCATATGGTCCTTGTGTATTTTGATCAGAATGTTTTTCTGTAACACACTTGGTATCAGAATTCTTGAACCCTTAAACAGAATTCCATCAAGTCCAGATAGCTCATCCTGTATTGACCATAAGGGTATGGTATAGCTTGTACAGACTACCTGCATGTTATGGCTTGAATCACCTTTTGCAAACACTCATCTTCTGCAGCAGCACGTGAAATAACTGTCCACATTTCATCTGAGACTGGGCAACTCTTTCTGATAAGGTTTACATGTATGGTCTCGTCCTGCTCATATATATCTGGTTTGGTTCTGAGCTGTCAAAAGCTCTGGACAATGTGTCTGCCTCTAACAATTATTTCCCTGGCCTGTACTCGAGTTGCAAGTCATATTTCTGAAGTTTTAGAAACAGTCCCTGTTCTCTTGGTAGTGTGTGTGTTAGACCCTTCCTTGCAATAGTAACTTAAGGTTGATGATCTGTTTCATCCCACACTGTTTTACCACAGATAAACACACTGAATTTCTCACATGCATATGAAAGTGCCAATGCCTCTTTCTCAATCCGAGCATAGTTCCACTCAGAAGTTGTCAGAGCCCTGGAGGCATATGCAACTGGGCGCCATCTAGTGCCATACTGCTGTAACAACACTGCACCTTAACCTGCTTTAGAGGCATCTGCTGAGATTTAGGTTTTGAGCTTTTTTATCATAGAACCTCAGTAGTGGAGCATGCATGATGTAGTGGACATTCTAATCAAAATGAGGAGAGACAGGGTCAATCACCAATCAGGATATTACTTTATTCAAAACGTATCAATAAGGTAATAAGTTGAGGCTGGTCGACCCAACAGTCTTGACACAAAGAATACTAAAGATCTTTTATAGCAAAGATACACCCTCTTAGTCTACATGACAAATAACAGATGTATGGAATGAGTCAAAAGGTGAGACTTGATATATGAGAAAGGAGTATCCCCAAGCCAGAAAGCATTTGCTATGAAGACTGTTCTTACTGTATGGAAATCAGAGTTTAGCCTCCAAAACAAGCTTCCTCTCATCATTATCCATACCCCAAGCCATCTCTCCCTGGTACCTCATTACACCAACTCATTCTATGGAATGCGTTCTATAGGTTTTATCACCAAAGGCATCGTTAATCTACTGTCAGTGTTAACAGACACATGAGAGTTTCTAAGAACCCTTTTCTACTGCAGAAAACAACCATTTGATGCAATAACAGTATTAGAACATCTTCTAGTCATTGTTGTCCTCACAATGATCAATGCCCTGAGCTCCTCAAAACTCTTTCTGGTGATTACTGTTCCAACACCAATCTGTAGTTTTACACAGTAGACTTCTCATCTGACTAGTGTGAGTTGCCAGATTAGGTACACATTAGCCCACATAGTTAACCATCCCTAAGAACCTTTGTATCGTCCTCTTGATCGGTAGGCAGTGGCATGTTCTTGATGGCGGTCACTTTGCTCTGGTCTATCTGAACACCTTCACATGTTAGTTTTTCACCCAAGAAGGTTATTTCTGTCTTTCTGAATTCCCCATTTGTCTGCGTTAGCTTTAGCCCATTATCTCTGACTAGATCAAGTGCTGCTTTCAACCTGGTGTTGTGCTCTTCAAGAGTCTGACCCCCATATTAGTGCGAGAGTTGCACCCCTTCTCAAAAAAACCAACACTCGATCCCACTGACGTCAACAACTACAGACCAGTATCCCTTCTTTCTTTTCTTTCCAAAACTATTGAGCGTGCCGTCTTTAGCCAACTCTCTTGCTATCTCTCTCAGAATGACCTTCTTGATCCAAACCAGTCAGGTTTCAGGACTGGTCATTCAACTGAGACTGCTCTTCTCTGTGTCACGGAGGCTCTCCTCACTGCTAAAAGCTAACTCTCTCTCCTCTGCTCTTGTCCTTCTAGACCTGTCTGCTGCCTTTGATACTGTGAACCATCAGATCCTCCTCTCCACCCTCTCCCGAGCTGGGCATCTCCGGCGCCGGCTCACTCCTGGATTGCGTCCTACCTGACCGGTCGCTCCTACCAAGTGGCGTGGCGGAAGCTGTCTCCGCACCACGTGCTCTCACCACTGGTGTCCCCCAGGGCTCAGTTCTAGGCCCTCTCCTATTCTCCCTATACACCAAGTCACTTGGCTCTGTCATATCCTCACATGGCCTCTCCTATCATTGCTACGCTGACGATACACAACTAATCTTCTCCTTTCCCCCTTCTGATAACCAGGTGGCGAATCGCATCTCTGCATGTCTGGCAGACATATCAGTATGGATGACGGATCACCACCTCAAGCTGAATCCTGGCAAGACGGAGCTGCTCTTCCTCCCGGGGAAGGACTGCCCGTTCCATGACCTCGCCATCACGGTTGACAACTCCGTTGTGTCCTCCTCCCAGAGTGCGAAGAGCCTTGGCGTGACCCTGGACAACACCCTGTCGTTCTCCGCTAACATCAAGGCGGTGACCCGATCCTGCAGGTTCACGCTCTACAACATTCGGAGAGTACGACCCTGCCTTACACAGGAAGCGACACAGGTCCTAATCCAGGCACTTGTCATCTCCCGTCTGGATTACTGCAACTCGCTGTTGGCTGGGCTCCTGCCTGTGCCATTAAACCCCTACAACTCATCCAGAATGCCGCAGCCCGTCTGGTGTTCAACCTTCCCAAGTTCTCTCACGTCACCCCCTCCTCCGCACACTCCACTGGCTTCCAGTTGAAGCTCGCATCCGTTACAAGACCATGGTGCTTGCCTATGGAGCAGTGAGGGGAACGGCACCTCCGTACCTTCAGGCTCTGATCAGTCCCTACACCCAAACGAGGGCATTGCGTTCATCCACCTCTGGCCTGCTGGCTCCCTTCCTCTGCGGAAGCATAGCTCCCGCTCAGCCCAGTCAAAACTGTTCGCTGCTCTGGCACCCCAATGGTGGAACAAGCTCCCTCACGACGCCAGGACAGCGGGAGTCACTCACCACCTTCCGGAGACATTTGAAACCCCACCTCTTTAAGGAATACCTGGGATAGGATAATGTAATCCTTCTACACCCCCTTACCCCAGCCCACCCCCAAAAAAAAAAAAAAAAAAAAAATTGTAAAGTGGTTTTCCCACTAGCTATAGGGGTGAATGCACCAATTTGTAAGTCGCTCTGGATAAGAGCGTCTGCTAAATGGCGTAAATGTGCCCTTGAGCAAGGCACTTAACCCTAATTGCTCCCTGTAAGTCGCTCTGGATAAGAGCGTCTGCTAAATGACTAAAATGTAAATGTAAATATTAGCACATCATCAATGGACACTGTGGTGCCTGACACACTCTCAGATATCTGTTGGACTGTCCTGTGAAATACTTCTGGTGCTGAAGTGAGACCAAACGGGAGCCTTTTAAATGACTAGCTACCAAAAGGAGTATTGAAAGTACAAAGCCTTGTACTCTCCTTGTCTAGACTGATCTGCCAAAACCCTGAAGAGGCGTCTAGCTTTGAGAAGTGTTTAGCCCCTGCTATGTCCCTGAATATCTCTCCCCTCTGGTAGGCAGCTGAAAGGGTTCCCTTTTTACATGCTTGTTTAGCTCTTTTTGGATCCTTACACAGTCTGAGCGAGCCGTCTTCCTTCTCAACTATTACTAGTGAGTGGACCCATTCAGTCGGCTCTTCTGCTTTATCTAGGATATCTAAGGACTCTAGCCTCAGTAGCTCTGCTTTTAGCTAGTCTCTTGGTGATAATGGGACCTTTCTAGGTGCATGGATCACTGGTCTATTTGGCTGATCTAACTCCATTTTGTACTGCACCTTGAGTTTTCCTATTCTCTGAAAAACATCAGCATATGCATCCTCAACATTAGTCATTTCACCATATGAACCCATTTCACTAGACCCAGTAAGTTACATGACTTTAACCCAATGATGGGTGTTGTTTCTCCCTTTACTATGACAAACGGAACCTTGTGAGATTCATCATCTACCTCCAGCACCAACCTGCATGTCCCTGAAGACCACTGGTTTTACTCTGTAAACCGCAACAATTCAGTCTCTGGAATGATGTTGACCTGTGCTCCAGTGTCAAGTTTGAACACAATATCAGTTCCATTAGTCTTGTAGGTAGCAGTCCTCGTCTGGTCCTGCAAGTGCGGCTGTTCCACAAAGAGGTCCCCAAAAGACCCCCTCACTGTACTTGTTGTCACCACTGTTGTCCTGGTCCTCGTTGACACAGTGTAATGTATTTTGTTGTCTCAGCTGCCTGCATTTGAGTGAGAAGTGGTGCTTCATGCCACAGTTATAACACTCTTTTCTATATGCTGGGCACTGGCGAGGTCTGTGCTCTCCTCCACAGCTGCTGCAGGAGCGCTGGTTCCCTGAAGTGGGCTGCTGTCCTTTGAAGTTAGCCGTTTAGCTGTAGCTCTTCCTTCGCTAACGTACTCCACTTTGCATACGGTGTCACTAAGAAAACCGCTGTCCATTGACCGTATGCTACTCTGAGTCACCTCTCTAGCTTGACACATTTGTTTGACACCAAGTAACTTTTATCTCAGCCCATTGTCTCTCACCCCATGACAATTCTCTTATCAGCAAGTCTGCAATTTGACCGAAATTTCAAGTCCATAATAAATTCCTCATCTGTTTCATTCTGCCATCTACTATTGAAAATATACCTCGTTTCTTCTGGGAGTACAAAAATACAGAAATTTGGCTAACACCAGTTCATAATCTGCTTTCTCTTCATCCATTAGCTGAAAGCTGTTGTAGACATCAATGGTGTCCTAGACTGTGAGAAACAGTGCGACCTTCTGTGCATCGTCTTTTCCAGCCGCTCCTATCGCTGTCAGATAGAGGGTGAAACGCTGCTTGAACCACTTCCATTGCTCTTCAACGTTGCCGTTCAGTTTCCAGTTCTGTTGGAGGCTTTAGCTGCTCCAGGTCGTTAGCCAGCTGAGCACTGCAAAACGACTAGCTACATGCACTGCACGCTCCGTTAGCTCCGGCGTGGTTATTTTTACCTCAGTCTCGTTAGCCCAGTGGCTAGTTAGCTAACGTTAGTCAAGTTAGCTAGCTAGTTGACCGGAAGCCTCTTGGCGGCGTTCAGCATTTTTCACCAAAATTCGATGATGGATGAGTCAAATCGAGTTATTTCACTCCTGGTACCATGTTGTATCTTCTTGTCTAAGAAATACTAAAGAAAACAACTGTTCTTTAAAACATAAGTACTTCTTTATTCAAGTTAACCGGAGCCTTACAAGTATTGTGCATTAAGCTGAGATCTCCCACTCTTTGTTTGAATGTTAAATGACGAGACAGAGGCATTGATGCGAGTAACCAGTCTTGTTCAGTATATTGCAATCCATCCGGGTATCTCAAGTACATCGGTAAAACACTGGAGTTGCAGTAATTAACATTTACCAACAGATGGCATCATTGTGCCATCTTCCACCCATAACACTCTTCTGCGCCGGCTTCGTGTCCGATACAGTATGCCACAGAGGCAGGGTTGCCAGGTGAAGCTACATTTCTAACCCAATGACAACTCAAAACCTGTACAAAAGGCTGAAAACTAGCCCCGTTTTTTTTTTTTTTCACAGCAAGAGGGGACTTTTTTCCCTTTTTCCATAATGTTATCAAGCCAATTAAGAAGGAATATCATAGTAACTTGTAACGGCTTTAGAAGCAAAATTCAAGTTTCCTCAAAATAATAATTATTGCAAGCTATGACATAACATAATAAAGGAATTTGAATATGTGGCAAGAGAAAACATAATTCGCCCTAATTAAAATCGGCAGATCATTTTCCATCAATGGATGTTGATTTAACTGGTTTAACTGCTATGATTAAGCAATAAGGCCCAATGGGGTATGGGATATGGCCATATACCACAAACCCTGGCGTGCCTTATTACTATTATAAACTGGTTACCAATCACTGATTTAAATATTAATAATATGTATATGAACTAAATATGCTTGTCAACAACAGCCAGTGTTTATTTTTAGAATTTGTTTTACCTATAGCCTAATCTGACTACTGTTCAAATCAAATCAAATCAAATCAAAT
Source organism: Coregonus clupeaformis (assembly GCF_020615455.1). NCBI lineage: Eukaryota > Metazoa > Chordata > Actinopteri > Salmoniformes > Salmonidae > Coregonus > Coregonus clupeaformis. The sequence continues at coordinate 126,092 of NW_025534661.1, forward strand.
TTTATTGGTCACATGCGCCGAATACAACAGGTGCAGACATTACAGTGAAATGCTTACTTACAGCCCTTAACCAACAGTGCATTTATTTTAAACAAAAAAGTAAGAATAAAACAACAACAAAAAAGTGTTGAGAAAAAAGAGCAGAAGTAAAAAATAAAGTGACAGTAGGGAGGCTATATATACAATAGAATAAAGTGACAGTAGGGGAGGCTATATATACAGGGGGTACCGTTGCATAGTCAATGTCGGGGGGCACCGCTAGTTGAGGTAATATGTACATGTGGGTAGAGTTAAAGTGACTATGCATAAATACTTAACAGAGTAGCAGCAGCGTAAAAGGGATGGGGTGGGGGGCAGTGCAAATAGTCCGGGTAGCCATGATTAGCTGTTCAGGAGTCTTATGGCTTGGGGGTAGAAGCTGTTGAGAAGTCTTTTGGACCTAGACTTGGCACTCCGGTACCGCTTGCCGTGCGGTAGCAGAGAGAGAACAGTCTATGACTAGGGTGACTGGAGTCTTTGACAATTTTGAGGGCCTTCCTCTGACACCGCCTGGTATAGAGGTCCTGGATGGCAGGGAGCTTTGCCCCAGTGATGTACTGGGCCGTACGCACTACCCTCTGTAGTGCCTTGCGGTCAGAGGCCAAGCAGTTGCCATACCAGGCGGTGATGCAACCAGTTACCATCAATCTACTGCGTTCTAACAACTGATCGGCTTTGATCATTTCAAATTTAATTACCTAAAAATGTCCATTAATAATAGCATAATAACACAAGTCTACAACAAACTGAAGTTATTGGCTACTTATTAAATAGGTTTTTCAGCTCCAGGTAGGCTACACAAGTGGCACTAATTGAGTGATATCGTCATTTCAACATATTTATTGTATCAAATGGTAGCCTATAATGGCATATACATTACTAGGCTACTTGATAGCCAACAGAGGCAAATGTATCATTCTCCTCATTTAATGTCAATTTCATTGAGGATTTTTCCCCCATGAAAAGAACCACGCCGAAGGAGTTCCATAACTTCCATTTCAAAGTTCCACTCTGGCAGCCCCGAGACCCAAGAACTGAGCATGCATAAAGCGATTCACTTGATAATGTTTTCTTTAAGCAGTCAACATTAGAATGCAGTTTAAACCACCTCAGAGTCGTTTTCCAGTGCTTTGTCTCCATTATTTCTTGACGTGCATCAGTTGTAGCGTATGAATATGTTTAATGGGAAAAGGGTTGGAAATAGGTGTCTCCATAATGAGAATCTAAATATCCTACCTACAACTGGTAAAAAGTTCTAACAACGTGCGTAATGCTCTCGTTCCTCTCGCTCACGTGACTCAGCCAATAGCTGTTGTGCTCTTTCAACACGCTCTCCTTCGGCCCTCCGCATCACTCACTGCCTGACAGTCAGCTGCAGGTCTCTCAACACGCTCTCCTTCGGCCCTCACTTGACCTAGATTGGGGTGAGAGTGGAGGATGAGCTAGAGAGAGGAGAGGAGAAGGAGAGGAAAGAAGGAGAGGAGAGCTGAATGAGTGGTGTGGTACATACCCAGTGTATTCCTGGGTCATATTATTTTGGGAGTGGGACAGAGCTTAGACAGTGTTTTTACTCATGCTTTTTTATAAAATGGACTTCTGCTTTTTTTCATCACTGTATTTCTGTACATGTTGGTTTTTCTTACGAGAAACAGCTTAACCTGGCATCCTTTGGGGTGTTAATATGTTGAGATAAGTGGTATTGAAAAATCTGACAGAATATATACCCTAACCTGCGATCTGTGGAAGAGGCGATATCTAGAGAGAAATTGTCAATTGTAACCCATTCGGCTGAGGTTTTCAGCCCTCTATCAAAATATTACAAGTCATATGAGCTTAAAAAGGGGTTAATTAACATCCTTTGGGGTCTATGATGTTGAGAAAAGTGGCATTAAAGAGTCTGACACGGAATATCCTGCCTAACTCTAACCTGTCATAAATGTATTTACTGCCACAATATCCTCCCTACCCCCAATTCAGTAGTGGTCTTCAGTGAGGTGCACAGCTGCATGTTTCTGTCCTCCATGACTGGGAAAGGCCCAGAAGACCCTACATCCATCTCATCAGATCAGAACAGTATGGATCATCAGTGATTCATATTTCTGGTTTACATCCCAAAATATATTGTGTTCATTGTTTTCACAGCCCTTTATGTGATGAGAACAAGGACAGGTGTCCAGTGGCGACCCGTCATTCTGTTTTGAGACCCACATATTTAGCTAAAGAAAATGAAAAAAATAAACATGTTTTTTGTTTTTTGGGGGCTTGCCAGTTTTGCATGTTATTTTGGCAATAATATGTGTCACATATCAGTTTGCAAACAATGTAAAAAAATAAAATAATAATATGTCATTGAATTAATAAAGCTGCATACAAACATGGTCTCTTTTTTGTTTTCTTGAGTAAGGCAGCTCCAAAATGCAGGTGTTACTTGTCCACTTAAAAAGATGAGAGAGGCCTGTAGTTTTCATCATAGGTACACGTCAACTATGACAGACAAAATAAGAAAAAAATCCAGAAAATCACATTGTAGGATTTTTAATGAATTTATTTGCAAATTATGGTGGAAAATAAGTATTTGGTCAATAACAAAAGTTTCGCAATACTTTGTTATATACCCTTTGTTGGCAATTACACAGGTCAAACGTTTTCTGTAAGTCTTCACAAGGTTTTCACACACTGTTGCTGGTATTTTGGCCTATTCCTCCATGCAGATCTCCTCTAGAGCAGTGATGTTTTGGGGCTGTCGCTGTGCAACACGGACTTTCAACTCCCTCCAAAGATTTTCTATGGGGTTGAGATCTGGAGACTGGCTAGGCCACTCCAGGACCTTGAAATGCTTCTAACGAAGCCACTCCTTCATTGCCCGGGCGGTGTGTTTGGGATCATTGTCATGCTGAAAGACCCAGCCACGTTTCATCTTCAATGCCCTTGCTGATGGAAGGAGGTTTTCACTCAAAATCTCACGATACATGGCCCCATTCATTCTTTCCTTTACACAGATCAGTCGTCCTGGTCCCTTTGCAGAAAAACAGCCCCAAAGCATGATGTTTCCACCCCCATGCTTCACAGTAGGTATGGTGTTCTTTGGATGCAACTCAGCATTCTTTGTCCTCCAAACACGACGAGTTGAGTTTTTACCAAAAAGTTATATTTCGGTTTCATCTGACCATATGACATTCTCCCAATCCTCTTCTGGATCATCCAAATGCACTTTAGTAAACTTCAGACGGGCCTGGACATGTACTGGCTTAAGAAGGGGGACACGTCTGGCACTGCAGGATTTGAGTCCCTGGCGGCGTAGTGTGTTACTGATGGTAGGCTTTGTTACTTTGGTCCCAGCTCTCTGCAGGTCATTCACTAGGTCCCCCCGTGTGGTTCTGGGATTTTTGCTCACCGTTCTTGTGATCATTTTGACCCCACGGGGTGAGATCTTGCGTGGAGCCCTAGATCGAGGGAGATTATCAGTGGTCTTGTATGTCTTCCATTTCCTAATAATTGCTCCCACAGTTGATTTCTTCAAACCAAGCTGCTTACCTATTGCAGATTCAGTCTTCCCAGCCTGGTGCAGGTCTACAATTTTGTTTCTGGTGTCCTTTGACAGCTCTTTGGTCTTGGCCATAGTGGAGTTTGGAGTGTGACTGTTTGAGGTTGTGGACAGGTGTCTTTTATACTTATAACAAGTTCAAACAGGTGCCATTAATACAGGTAACGAGTGGAGGACAGAGGAGCCTCTTAAAGAAGAAGTTACAGGTCTGTGAGAGCCAGAAATCTTGCTTGTTTGTAGGTGACCAAATACTTATTTTCCACCATAATTTGCAAATAAATTCATTAAAAATCCTACAATGTGATTTTCTGGAGAAAAAAAATCTCAATTTGTCTGTCATAGTTGACGTGTACCTATGATGACAATTACAGGCCTCTCTCATCTTTTTAAGTGGGAGAACTTGCACAATTGGTGGCTGACAAAATACTTGTTTTCCCACTGTATATATAGAGGTGACAGCATTGGAAATGCTTTTGGCGGTTAATCTGCTTCTGTTTTGTGGGTGGCACTGTGTGCTGTTTTCGATGGATGGGTCCTGGCCTCTCGAGGCCGTAGGGATCCGGAGGGACGTGGGTGGGATGCTGATCACTGGGATGACGGCTCAACTTGGGATGGGGAGGGGGCTTTAGCGGGGGAGTTAGTGGAGAACAATTGAAGGGGTTACTCCGTAGCAATGCAAATATCACGGTACAGCTATATGGACACTCAATAATTACGGTATTTTTTATTGGTAAATTTACAAACATATATAATGATAAATAGACTTGAAACTTGTATCTCATTATGGTGTGTGGTGAAATAAGTATAGCCAGTTATAATTGTAATGGCTTAGCTGATAATAACAAAAGAAGAACAATATTTACATGGCTCAAAGAGAAGGAATATAATATCTATTGTGTACAGGAAACTCATTCAACAATTCGAGATGAAGTTGCGTGGAAAAAAGAATGGGGGTGAAATATACTTCTCCCATGGGCAAAGAAATTCAAAAGGGGTGATGATATTAATTAATAGTAATTTCGATCCGAATAGGCAAATTGTCCAAATAGATACGCAAGGTAGATGGATTATTTTAAATATGTTATTGGACCATAAACAGATATGGCTCATTAACCTTTATGGACCAAATAATGATGATCCACAATTCTTTGACAATATATATAATAAATTATCAACCCTGCAAGCAATTCAAGACAATATTATTATGGTGGGTGATTATAATACTGTTTTAAATAGCTCAATGGACCGTAAAGGAAATCACACCACAAACAATCACCCACATGCTCTTAAGGAAATCGTGGAACGTCATGGATACATTAGAACTAGTAGATATATGGAGGCTTAAATATCCTGATCTAGTGAGATATACATGGCGGAGACTCAATCAAGCTAGTCGTCTTGACTTCTTTCTTATGTCATTCTCGTTGGCACCAAAAGTAAAAAAAAGTGTTGATAGGGGACAGAATGCGGTCGGATCATCATATAATAGGCATATACATTACTCTTACTGAATTTCCACGTGGGCGAGGATATTGGAAATTTAATCAAAGCCTATTGGATGATAATTTATTTATAATTAGAACAAAGGAATTTATAACTGACTTTTTCCAACATAACATATGGTATGGGACACCTTTAAATGTGCCTTTAGAGGCCATGCAATTCAGTACTCATCTCGAAAACAAAAGCAATTTAGGTCAAAAGAGTTTATACTAACAAAGGAAATAGAAAGTCTAACAGAACAGATAGATGGCAAAAAAAACTGTAACAGAGGCTCAGAATAAATTAGAGGAAAAACAAAAAGAAATGGAGAAACTTATTCAAGAAAGATCAAGTGTAATATATTATAAAAATAAAGCAAACTGGATGGAATATGGGGAAAAATGCACAAAATTATTTTTTAATCTTCAACATAGGAATGCTACCAAAACGAACTTAATGAAATTGGTTACAATTGATGGAGTCACCAATAATTCACCAAATGATATTTTACATTTTACATTTTAGTCATTTAGCAGACGCTCTTATCCAGAAGCGACTTACAGTTAGTGAATACATTTTTTTTTTTTATACTGGCCCCTGTGGGAATTGAACCCACAACCCTGGCGTTGCAAACGCCATGCTCTATCAACTGAGCTACATCCCTGCCGGCCATTCCCTCCCCTACCCTGGACGACGCTGGGCCACATTGTGCGCGCCCATGAGTCTCCCGGTCGCGGCTGGCTGCAACAGAGCCTGGAATCGAACCAGGATCTCTAGTGGCACAGTTAGCACTGCGATGCAGTGCCTTAGACCACTGCGCCACTCATTTTGAAGGAAGAAACAAAGTACTTTAAGCATATGTTTTCTTTTCAGTCGCCTCCATCTCCTCTACCTGAAGCTAATTGTAGAGATTTTTTTCTATTGATAATGTCAAATTAACAGCCACACAGAAAGACTCATGTGAAGGTGAAATTACAGAGGAGGAACTTCTGGATGCAATTAAAGACTTTAAGTCTGGGAAAACTCCAGGGTTGGATGGCATACCAGTCGAGGTATACCAAACCTTTTTTGATATACTAAGAGGACCGTTATTAGCATGTTTTAACCACTCCTATGTAAATGGTAGATTATCTGACACTCAAGAAGAAGGTCTGATCTCATGATTACTGAAACAGGATACAAGTGGAAAATATAAAGATCCAGTCCATTTACAAAATTGGAGGCCCCTTACACTTCAGTGTTGTAATGCAAAAATTCTAGCAAAATGTATAGCGCATAGAATTAAAAAGGTATTGTCGGATATTATTCATTCTAATCAGACAGGGTTTTTACATGGAAGATACATTGGAGATAATATAAGGCAAGTATTGGAAACAATAGAACACTATGGAAAATATGGGGAAACCAGGCCTGCTATTCATAGCAGACTTCGAAAAGGCATTTGATAAAGTTCGACTGGGTTTATATATAAATGCCTGGAGCATTTCAATTTTGGAGAATCTCTTATAAAATGGGTCAAAATCATGTATAGTAACCCTAGGTGTAAAATAGTAAATAATGGCTATTTCTCAGAAAGTTTTAAACTGTCAAGAGGAGTGAAACAAGGTTGTCCACTATCGGCATATCTATTTATTGTGGCCATCGAGATGTTAGCTATTAAAATCAGATCCAAAATAATATCAGAGGATTAGAAATCCAGGGCATAAAAACAAAGGTGTCATTGTACACTGATGTTTCATGTTCTCTTTTAAATCCACAACTAGAATCCCTCCACAGCCTCATAGAGGATCTAGATCTACATTTTCTAACCTCTCTGGATTACAACCAAATTATGACAAATGTACTATATTACGTATTGGATCACTAAAAATAAAAATTTTACATTACCATGTAGTTTACCAATAAAATGGTCTGATGGTGATGTGGATATACTCGAATACCTATCCCAAAGGAAATAAATGATCTCACTTCAATGCATTTTAATAGAAAGTTAGCAAAAATAGATAAGATCTTACTACCATGGAAAGGAAAATACCAGTCCATTTGTGGATAGATCACCCTGATTAACTCTTTAGTATTATCCCAGTTTACCTATTTGCTTATGGTCTTGCCTACGCCTAGCGAACAGTTTTTTATATTATATGAGAAAAAGATATTCAATTTTATTTGGAACGGCAAGCCAGACAAAATTAAAAGGACATATTTATATAATGAATATGAATTTGGAGGACAGAAATTATTAAATATTAAAGCATTAGACCTATCACTATAAGCTTCAGTCATACAAAAGTTATACTTAAATCCGAATTGGTTCTCAAGCAAATTAGTAAGATTGTCTCACCCAATGTTCAAGAAAGGCCTTTTTCCCTTTATTCAGATTACAACAACTCATTTGCAGTTATTTGAAATGGAAATAATCTCCCAAATATCACTATTTCTAAAACAAGCCATAGAAAGTTGGTTGCAATTTCAATTTAATCCTCCAGAAACGATAGAACAAATAATGCAACAAATATTGTGGTTAAATTCAAATATACTAATTGACAAAAAACCTTTATTTTTTGACAGAATGTTTAAAAAGGTTTAATCTTCGTAAATGATATCATCGGTAGGACTGGTGAAGTTATGTCGCACATGCAGCTAAGAAAAACATATGGAAATGTCTGCTCTACCCAAAATTACAACCAAATAATTGCAGCCTTACCGCAAAAGTGGAAGAGGAAAGTGGAAGGGGGAGAAAGTAAGGAACTTGTCTGTCGGCCTTGCATTAAAGAACATAATTGGTTAAGGAAAACTGTGATAAATAAAAAAGTATATCAGTTTCACTTAAGGACCAAAGGATTGACAGCCGTCCCATATAGATTGCAAAATAGTTGGCAAGAGATTTTTGACGTACCGATCCCATGGCATAGTGTTTATGAACTGACACGCAAAACGACACCGGATTCAAAAATTAGAATCTTTCAATTTAAATTATTATATACAATTCTTGCTACCAATAGAATGTTATTTATATGGGGGATACAATCTTCCCAGCTCTGCAGATTTTGCTGTGAAGAGACAGAATCATTAGATCATTTGTTTTGGTTCTGTCCATTTGTAGCTTGTTTTTGGACACAGGTCCAGGAATGGCTAAAGGATTGCAATATTTACCTGGAGCTAACCTTGCAGAAAGCATTACTGGGTGATCTGAAAAGTCATAGTCAATCGATCAATATTATAATAATACTTTTAGCAAAAATGTTTATTTTTAATTCACAATCTGTAGAAGCAATGAGAATAGAAAGGTTCAGAACTTTTTGTAAAACATCACAGTACGGTTGAAATATATATGGCAAATAGAAATCCTATATGGATGGTGTTAAGAGATAGATGGGAGGTATTGAATATAGTTGAAGGATGGGACTAATAACAAATAACAACAAATAATAACAAAGATAGCTAATAATGTAAGCATACTGTGTCCATAATATGTATATAGGTTGTATGTTGGGAGCTTTTGGGAAAGAGCACAGTTAGAAAGATATGGCATATAGAAGCAAACCGGATGGACATCATGAAAATGATCGGAGAGGTTGAGAGTAGAAGAAGTTCAGGAGCAATAAAAATTAAATAAAAATATATATAATAGAATTATTGTAAAATTAACTGTGTCCATAAGGTGTAGATAGTAAGTATAGGCTGGAAGTAGAGGCCTGGGCATTGTTGTTCACTAATTTACTCCAAGTAGGGAAAGGATGGTGGGGTTGAAAAGTAATAAAGGGGGAGTATATATATAAAAAACATGGGGGATTGGAAGTGATGCAGACAATTACATTGATAAAAGAACAATCTATCTGCAATATTAAGCTGATCCATCCCCCAAAAAAAAGAAAGAAAAAAAAAGAAAAGAAAATCGGACTTTAGTGAGTTCAAGTCAACTGGGAACTCTGGAAAAACGAGCTACGACTGGGAAAATACGCTTTGAACTTTCATCCAACTCGGAATTGTAAATCGGGAACTCTGGCATCTTTCTAGAGCTACGACCTGAAGATCACTGACGTCATCATGATTCAACCTTTTTTTTTCTTTGAGTTCCCAGTTGTCTTGAAAGCACCATAAATCCAGAGAATGCCAGACTTTGATGACAAAGTTTGAGAGACAACATTTGCCCACGAAGGACCGCCACGCCACCTTCCTGTTCTAGTGAACACAGCACAACAAGGGGAGTCCAAACATGTCTTATATGCTGCTGCATAAATGATTTAATATGCCAGGGGAGATGTATGTTGGGTAGTAAGCTGTTAGTAGCCCATGTGCCTCACCCTAATCATTTGGTATATTTTCACCTCTTAATTTTGCCTACTGTTCTGACTTGGTGGTGCACGTGTAGCCTATAACCTGTTTTAGAGAAATGTAATCATCGAATATTGTAAGAGCTTCCATTGTCTGCTTGTATGCCCCCTTTATTTATCCTACGCTTCTGACTTGGTGTACAGGGAGAACACTGTAAGAACGGCCCATGTTCTGAATTCTGTCGCTGTACATTTCAAAAGTGCTGAACAAATAGTTATATTGACTACCTCCGTCCTAGATCGCTCATTAATGTCTTAATCGAAATTACGGATTGCCTCTTATCCGCTTGTCGTCCCCTTATGCCGTAGTTTGTACATCTCAATTGTCAGTAGAAACCACATTTGTTTAAGCAAGTCAGCCATATCAGCTATATATTTGTTTTTAAGGCAGCAAATTAGGCAAAATGAACTGTTTCGCTGCCAGACAAGGCTCCACTGATAGCCAGGTGTAGCAGTGGTAAGGTATTGAGACTGCTGTTGGGACTGCTGTTGGGACTGCTGTTGGGACAGCTTTATGGAGGCTCTAGCAGTTTGTGGGCACCGTTTGTCAGCGTTATAGTGCAATTAATGTATTGTTTAGTGTTGTGTTGTGTAGTGTTGTGTAGTGGCTTTGCTGACATACATCCCACTTTTTTTTTTATTTGCCCCACCAAGATTTACATGCTAAAATCGCCACTGCAGGTGTCACATGATGGATTAAACATGTTTGGTGAATTTGACATAGTGGTTCCCAAATTGACTTCTTTGACACATGCTATACATCATGAGAAAAATGCAGTTTAAAAACATTCACCTTTGGATAAAAGTGTCCTACATCAGTCTACAAGGTTTTCATTGTAATCCATTAGGGGAGTCACATGATGACTGTGACCCTATGAATAAACCTGCTATTCAACATGTTTGGCTTGCAGTATGTTTGGCTTAGAGTCTTGCATAGGCAGTTATCTGGCTGCTGTGGTGATGGTAGTAATACTGGAGGATGTCCTGGGTAAACCCCAGGATGTGACCACAGTTATCTAGCTGCTGTGGTGATGGTAGTAATACTGGAGGAGGTCCTGGGTAAACCCCAGGATGTAGACCACAGTTATCTAGCTGCTGTGGTGATGGTAGTAATACTGGAGGATGTCCTGGGTAAACCCCAGGGATGTAGACCACAGTTATCTAGCTGCTGTGGTGATGGTAGTAATACTGGAGGATGTCCTGGGTAAACCCCAGGATGTAGACCACAGTTATCTAGCTGCTGTGGTGATGGTAGTAATACTGGAGGAGGTCCTGGGTAAACACCAGGATGTAGACCACAGTTATCTAGCTGCTGTGGTGATGGTAGTAATACTGGAGGATGTCCTGGGAAAACCCCAGGGATGTAGACCACAGTTATCTAGCTGCTGTGGTGATGGTAGTAATACTGGAGGATGTCCTGGGTAAACCCCAGGATGTAGACCACAGTTATCTAGCTGCTGTGATGATGGTAGTAATACTGGAGGATGTCCTGGGTAAACCCCAGGATGTAGACCACATTATCTAGCTGCTGTGGTGATGGTAGTAATACTGGAGGATGTCCTGGGTAAACCCCAGGGATGTAGACCACAGTTATCTAGCTGCTGTGGTGATGGTAGTAATACTGGAGGATGTCCTGGGTAAACCCCAGGATGTAGACCACCGTTATCTAGCTGCTGTGGTGATGGTAGTAATACTGGAGGATGTCCTGGGTAAACCCCAGGATGTAGACCTACAGTTATCTAGCTGCTGTGGTGATGGTAGTAATACTGGAGGATGTCCTGGGTAAACCCCAGGATGTAGACCACAGTTATCTAGCTGCTGTGGTGATGGTAATAATACTGGAGGGATGTCCTGGGTAAACCCCAGGATGTAGACCACAGTTATCTAGCTGCTGTGGTGATGGTAGTAATACTGGAGGATGTCCTGGGTAAACCCCAGGATGTAGACCACAGTTATCTAGCTGCTGTGGTGATGGTATTAATACTGGAGGATGTCCTGGGTAAACCCCAGGATGTAGACCACAGTTATCTGGCTGCTGTGGTGATGGTAGTAATACTGGAGGATGTCCTGGGTAAACCCCAGGATGTAGACCACAGTTATCTAGCTGCTGTGGTGATGGTAGTAATACTGGAGGATGTCCTGGGTAAACCCCAGGATGTAGACCATCAGTTATCTGGCTGCTGTGGTGATGGTAGTAATACTGGAGGATGTCCTGGGTAAACCCCAGGATGTAGACCCACAGTTATCTAGCTGCTGTGGTGATGGTAGTAATACTGGAGGATGTCCTGGGTAAACCCCAGGATGTAGACCACAGTTATCTAGCTGCTGTGGTGATGGTAGTAATACTGGAGGATGTCCTGGGTAAACCCCAGGATGTAGACCACAGTTATCTAGCTGCTGTGGTGATGGTAGTAATATTGGAGGATGTCCTGGGTAAACCCCAGGATGTAGACCACAGTTATCTGGCTGCTGTGGTGATGGTAGTAATACTGGAGGATGACCTGGGTAAACCCCAGGATGTAGACCACAGTTATCTAGCTGTTGTGGTGATGGTAGTAATACTGGAGGATGTCCTGGGTAAACCCCAGGATGTAGACCACAGTTATCTAGCTGCTGTGGTGATGGTAGTAATACTGGAGGATGTCCTGGGTAAACCCCAGGATGTAGACCACAGTTATCTAGCTGTTGTGGTGATGGTAGTAATATTGGAGGATGTCCTGGGTAAACCCCAGGATGTAGACCACAGTTATCTAGCTGCTGTGGTGATGGTAGTAATACTGGAGGATGTCCTGGGTAAACCCCAGGATGTAGACCACAGTTATCTAGCTGCTGTGGTGATGGTAGTAATACTGGAGGATGTCCTGGGTAAACCCCAGGATGTAGACCACAGTTATCTAGCTGCTGTGGTGATGGTAGTAATACTGGAGGATGTCCTGGGTAAACCCCAGGATGTAGACCACAGTTATCTAGCTGCTGTGGTGATGGTAGTAATACTGGAGGATGTCCTGGGTAAACCCCAGGATGTAGACCACAGTTATCTAGCTGCTGTGGTGATGGTAGTAATACTGGAGGATGTCCTGGGTAAACCCCAGGATGTAGACCACAGTTATCTAGGTGCTGTGGTGATGGTAGTAATACTGGAGGATGTCCTGGCTAAACCCCTAGGATGTAGACCACAGTTATCTAGCTGCTGTGGTGATGGTAGTAATACTGGAGGATGTCCTGGGTAAACTCCTAGGATGTAGACCACAGTTATCTAGCTGCTGTGGTGATGGTAGTAATACTGGAGGATGTCCTGGGTAAACCCCAGGATGTAGACCACAGTTATCTAGCTGCTGTGGTGATGGTAGTAATACTGGAGGATGTCCTGGGTAAACCCCAGGATGTAGACCACAGTTATCTAGCTGCTGTGGTGATGGTAGTAATACTGGAGGATGTCCTGGGTAAACCCCAGGATGTAGACCACAGTTATCTAGCTGCTGTGGTGATGGTAGTAATACTGGAGGATGTCCTGGCTAAACCCCAGGATGTAGACCACAGTTATCTAGCTGCTGTGGTGATGGTAGTAATACTGGAGGATGTCCTGGGTAAACCCCAGGATGTAGACCACAGTTATCTAGCTGCTGTGGTGATGGTAATAATACTGGAGGATGTCCTGGGTAAACCCCAGGATGTAGACCACAGTTATCTGGCTGCTGTGGTGATGGTAGTAATACTGGAGGATGTCTGGGTAAACCCCAGGATGTAGACCACAGTTATCTAGCTGCTGTGGTGATGGTAGTAATACTGGAGGATGTCCTGGGTAAACCCCAGGATGTAGACCACAGTTATCTAGCTGCTGTGGTGATGGTAGTAATACTGGAGGATGTCCTGGGTAAACCCCAGGATGTAGACCACAGTTATCTAGCTGCTGTGGTGATGGTAATACTGGAGGATGTCCTTGGTAAACCCCAGGATGTAGACCACAGTTATCTAGCTGCTGTGGTGATGGTAGTAATACTGGAGGATGTCCTGGGTAAACCCCAGGATGTAGACCACAGTTATCTAGCTGCTGTGGTGATGGTAGTAATACTGGAGGATGTCCTGGGTAAACCCCAGGATGTAGACCACAGTTATCTAGCTGCTGTGGTGATGGTAGTAATACTGGAGGATGTCCTGGGTAAACCCCAGGATGTAGACCACAGTTATCTAGCTGCTGTGGTGATGGTAGTAATACTGGAGGATGTCCTGGGTAAACCCCAGGATGTAGACCACAGCATATAGAGTTAGTATTTTTTAGGCCTTATCTATTCAGATTCACCAATGTCCCGCTTTCTGAGAATATGAAGACACCAACAAAAGGTTGGTTGAACCTCACAAAGCAGTCGGTCTATGAAGGAACAATATGTTTCTCTCATGATATTTTGACTATCAGGGAGGGATTCAACAGTCTTAGTCAAGGGTTTCATAAAATGTGTTTTTATTTAATCAGGTACTTTTTCATATAGTACATTAACTGTTCTCACACACACACACACACACACACACACACACACACACACACACACACACACACACACACACACACACACACACACACACACACACACACACACACACACACACACACACACACACTTGTTAATATGGTTTATGAGGACAATCAGTTTATAACATGGTTTATGGGGACACACCTTTCCCATGGTCCTATCAATGAAATGTAATGTTTTATGTAGAAGACACATCTGACTTCAGATTGGTTCATAGGATCATACTGAAGTAACATGTCTGTAAACACATGAGTTGATAGAATTCTCCTCACTCCTACTCTTGAGGGCGGCTGGATGGAGGGCAACTTCAACCTGAAAACAAACACATATTGTCCACATACCCTCTCAGGTTGTACAACACATTTAACACAACAGTTGTTTGGCCGTTGTGTCAAATGCTTTGTATATCAGTGGTACAACCTGAGTCTGTATGGGGCCATTAAGGGGAAAATGACACTGAGTTTACAAGCTGGAATTTCAATCAAATTGAGATGTATAAAGTCCCCATGATACAGCAGCTATGCATCAGCACACTGAACCCTCAACCTCTGACCCCTGATTGAGAGAAGAACCCAACAGTCTGCCTCCAGTTTGACCATCATCTCCTCCAGTCTGACAACAGGAACTTCCTACTACAACCAATCATCACAACCTCTGAAAGAAAACACGCCCTCACACAAACTCAGACCCGTCAGAGCAAGAACTGAACGATGTCCAAGATCATCCATCCCCTACATGACTCAATTACTGAACGATGTCCAAGATCATCCATCCCCTACATGACTCAATTACTGAACGATGTCAAAGATCATTGTATTATATTATATGATAATATATTATATCCATAGGCTACACTCAGTATAGTGTTAATGATGACTTTCAGCTAATTATCTTCAGTTTGGTGCCTAGTGAATATGACTCAGGTCTCTATGGAAACATCAATGTAAATTCACCTTAGGTTTTTACTCCTCACTTTCCCTTTCAGGTCTATAGGGTTTTGCTGCCCCCTGCTGGAGACTGGAGCACAAGGCAGTCCCTGGCTTTCTTTGGGCAGCTGGAGGATGAGGCCCTCCTCACCTGTTGTGACGGGTCCAACAAATATCCCCTTGTGAAGGCAGGGTCCTATCTCATCCAACGCTTCAATGACTCTTATGGGAGGCAGTGAGCATTTCCCATGTTAAGCTATGGAATTAATTGTACAGCATTGGATTGGTGTTGGCATGGGGTAGAGGGAGTTTACATATACCAGTCATTTCCTTTTAAATCCATGAAGGGAAGTGGACAAGTTCACACTTAGAAAGGAGATAATAGTTCCACACCCCATGTGTCCTGATAACTACAGGAATGGAACCATATTGAGGTTGTCTGCTTTCTGTAGTCTCCCGAGTGGCGCAGTGGTCTAAGGCACTGGATCACAGTGATAGCTGTGCCACTAGAGATCTTGGTTCAAATCCAGGCTCTGTCGTAGCCGTCAGCGACCGGGCGGCGCACAATTGGTCCAGGATAGGGGAGGGAATGGCGGCAGGGAAGTAGCTCAGTTGGTAGAGCATGGTGTTTGCAATGCCAGGGTTGTGGTTTCGATTCCCATGGGGGCCAGTATGAAAAATATATATAATAATATAATATGCCATTTAGCGGACGCTTTATCCAAAGCGACTTACAGTCGTATATATATATACAGTGGGGGAAAAAAGTATTTAGTCAGCCACCAATTGTGCAAGTTCTCCCACTTAAAAAGATGGAGAGGCCTGTAATTTCATCATAGGTACACTTCAACTATGACAGACAAATTGAGGAAAAAAATCCAGAAAATCACATTGTAGGATTTTTAATGATTTTATTTGCAAATTGTGGTGGAAAATAAGTATTTGGTCACCTACAAACAAGCAAGATTTCTGGCTCTCACAGACCTGTAACTTCTTCTTTAAGAGGCTCCTCTGTCCTCCACTCATTACCTAAATTAATCGCACCTGTTTGAACTTGTTATCAGTATAAAAGACACCTGTCCACAACCTCAAACAGTCACACTCCAAACTCCACTAATGGCCAAGACCAAAGAGCTGTCAAAAGGACACCAGAAACAAAATTGTAGACCTGCACCAGGCTGGGAAGACTGAATCTGCAATAGGTAAGCAGCTTGGTTTGAAGAAATCAACTGTGGGAGCAATTATTAGGAAATGGAAGACATACAAGACCACTGATAATCTCCCTCGATCTGGGGCTCCACGCAAGATCTCACCCCGTGGGGTCAAAATGATCACAAGAACGGTGAGCAAAAATCCCAGAACCACACGGGGGGACCTAGTGAATGACCTGCAGAGAGCTGGGACCAAAGTAACAAAGCCTACCATCAGTAATACACTACGCCGCCAGGGACTCAAATCCTGCAGTGCCAGACGTGTCCCCCTGCTTAAGCCAGTACATGTCCAGGCCCGTCTGAAGTTTGCTAGAGTGCATTTGGATGATCCAGAAGAGGATTGGGAGAATGTCATATGGTCAGATGAAACCAAAATAGAACTTTTGGTAAAAACTCAACTACGTCGTGTTTGGAGGACAAAGAATGCTGAGTTGCATCCAAAGAACACCATACCTACTGTGAAGCATGGGAGTGGAAACATCATGCTTTGGGGCTGTTTTTCTGCAAAGGGACCAGGACGACTGATCTGTGTAAAGGAAAGAATGAATGGGGCCATGTATCGTGAGATTTTGAGTGAAAACGTCCTTCCATCAGCAAGGGCATTGAAGATGAAACGTGGCTGGGTCTTCAGCATGACAATGATCCCAAACACACCGCCCGGGCAATGAAGGAGTGGCTTCGTAAGAAGCATTTCAAGGTCCTGGAGTGGCCTAGCCAGTCTCCAGATCTCAACCCCATAGAAAATCTTTGGAGGGAGTTGGAAAGTCCGTGTTGCCCAGCGACAGCCCCAAAACATCACTCCTCTAGAGGAGATCTGCATGGAGGAATGGGCCAAAATACCAGCAACAGTGTGTGAAACCTTGTGAAGACTTACAGAAAACGTTTGACCTGTGTCATTGCCAACAAAGGGTATATAACAAAGTATTGAGAAACTTTTGTTATTGACCAAATACTTATTTTCCACCATCATTTGCAAATAAATTCATTAAAAATCCTACAATGTGATTTTCAGGATTTATTTTTCTCATTTGTCTGTCATAGTTGACGTGTACCTATGATGAAAATTACAGGCCTCTCTCATCTTTTTAAGTGGGAGAACTTACACAATTGGTGGCTGACTAAATCATTTTTTCCCCACTGTATATGCTTTTATCCAAGCGAAATACAGTATGTATATATATACACATGCACTAACGGTAAGTTGCTCTGGATAAGAGCGTCTGCTAAATGACGTAAATGTGTATGGTTTGAGAGAGAGAACATCAGGTAAAGTTCAGAATTCAACATACAAAGATTTTCAAATGTGGTTTTTAAAAGCTTTTTCAATGAATATTTTCTAAAATCATGTTTTAGGCAAAATCCACAATGCAACTAGTTCGGCATGTGAAGGGATACAAAGTTCTTTATAACAAACAAGAAAAATATTTGTTATACATTTTGCATGAAAAGGGTCTAAAATATTTTTTTTAACGTTCAGCAGTAGAAGGACATATGTAGAATTCAACATACAAAGGTTTTCAAATGTGGTTTTTTTAAAAAGCTTTTTTCAATGAATATTTTCTAAAATCATGTTTTAGGCTAAATCCACAATGCAACTTGTTCGGCATATGAAGGGATACAAAGTTCTTTATAACAAACGAGAAAAATATATGTTATACATTTTGCATGAAAAGGGTCTAAAATATTTTTTTACGTTCAGCAGTAGAAGGACATATGTAGAATTCAACATACAAAGATTTTCAAATGTGGTTTTTAAAAAGCCTTTTTTCAATGAATATTTTCTAAAATCATGTTTTAGGCAAAATCCACAATGCAACTAGTTCGGCATATGAAGGGATACAAAGTTCTTTATAACAAACGAGAAAAATATTTGTTATACATTTTGCATGAAAAGGGTCTAAAATATTTTTTTAACGTTCAGCACTAGGACAAATGTAGAATTCAACATACAAAGGTTTTCAAATGTGGTTTTTTAAAAAGCTTTTTTCAATGAATATTTTCTAAAATCATTCTTTAGGCAAATCCACAATGAAACTAGTTCGGCATATGAAGGGATACAAAGTTCTTTATAAAAAACGAGAAAAATATTTGTTATACATTTTGCATGAAAAGGGTCTAAAATATTTTTTTAACGTTCAGCACTAGAAGGACATATGTAGAATTCAACATACAAAGGTTTTCAAATGTGTTTTTAAAAAAGCTTTTTTCAATGAATATTTTCTAAAATCATGTTTTAGGCTAAATCCACAATGCAACTAGTTCGGCATATGAAGGGATACAAAGTTCTTTATAACAAACAGAAAAATATATGTTATACATTTTGCATGAAAAGGGTCTAAAATATTTTTTTAACGTTCAGCACTAGAAGGACATATGTAGAATTCAACATACAAAGGTTTTCAAATGTGTTTTTTAAAAAGCTTTTTTCAATGAATATTTTCTAAAATCATGTTTTAGGCTAAAATCCACAATGCAACTAGTTCGGCATATGAAGGGATACAAAGTTCTTTATAACAAACGAGAAAAATATTTGTTATACATTTTGCATGAAAAGGGTCTAAAATATTTTTTTACGTTCAGCACTAGAAGGACATATGTAGAAGTCAACATACAAAGGTTTTCAAATGTGGTTTTTTAAAAGCTTTTTTCAATGAATATTTTCTAAAATCATGTTTTAGGCAAAATCCACAATGCAACTAGTTCGGCATGTGAAGGGATACAAAGTTCTTTATAACAAACGATAAAAATATTTGTTATACATTTTGCATGAAAAGGGTCTAAAATATTTTTTTACGTTCAGCAGTAGAAGGACATATGTAGAATTCAACATACAAAGGTTTTCAAATGTGGTTTTTTAAAAGCTTTTTCAATGAATATTTTCTAAAATCATGTTTTAGGCTAAATCCACAATGCAACTTGTTCGGCATATGAAGGGATACAAAGTTCTTTATAACAAACGAGAAAAATATATGTTATACATTTTGCATGAAAAGGGTCTAAAATATTTTTTTAACGTTCAGCACTAGAAGGACATATGTAGAATTCAACATACAAAGGTTTTCAAATGTGTTTTTTTAAAAAGCTTTTTTCAATGAATATTTTCTAAAATCATGTTTTAGGCTAAATCCACAATGCAACTTGTTCGGCATATGAAGGGATACAAAGTTCTTTATAACAAACGAGAAAAATATTTGTTATACATTTTGCATGAAAAGGGTCTAAAATATTTTTTTAACGTTCAGCACTAGAAGGACATATGTAGAATTCAACATACAAAGGTTTTCAAATGTGGTTTTTTAAAAGCTTTTTTCAATGAATATTTTCTAAAATCATGTTTTAGGCAAAATCCACAATGCAACTAGTTCGGCATGTGAAGGGATACAAAGTTCTTTATAACAAACGAGAAAAATATTTGTTATACATTTTGCATGAAAAGGGTCTAAAATATTTTTTTTACGTTCAGCAGTAGAAGGACATATGTAGAATTCAACATACAAAGGTTTTCAAATGTGGTTTTTTTAAAAAGCCTTTTTTCAATGAATATTTTCTAAAATCATGTTTTAGGCTAAATCCACAATGCAACTAGTTCGGCATATGAAGGGATACAAAGTTCTTTATAACAAACGAGAAAAAATATATGTTATACATTTTGCATGAAAAGGGTCTAAAATATTTTTTTACGTTCAGCAGTAGAAGGACATATGTAGAATTCAACATACAAAGGTTTTCAAATGTGGTTTTTTAAAAAGCTTTTTCAATGAATATTTTCTAAAATCATGTTTTAGGCTAAATCCACAATGCAACTAGTTCGGCATATGAAGGGATACAAAGTTCTTTATAACAAACGAGAAAAATATATGTTATACATTTTGCATGAAAAGGGTCTAAAATATTTTTTTTACGTTCAGCAGTAGAAGGACATATGTAGAATTCAACATACAAAGGTTTTCAAATGTGTTTTTTTAAAAAGCTTTTTTCAATGAATATTTTCTAAAATCATGTTTTAGGCTAAATCCACAATGCAACTAGTTCGGCATATGAAGGGATACAAAGTTCTTTATAACAAACGAGAAAAATATATGTTATACATTTTGCATGAAAAGGGTCTAAAATATTTTTTTAACGTTCAGCACTAGAAGGACATATGTAGAATTCAACATACAAAGGTTTTCAAATGTGTTTTTTTAAAAAGCTTTTTTCAATGAATATTTTCTAAAATCATGTTTTAGGCTAAATCCACAATGCAACTTGTTCGGCATATGAAGGGATACAAAGTTCTTTATAACAAACAAGAAAAATATATGTTATACATTTTGCATGAAAAGGGTCTAAAATATTTTTTTAACGTTCAGCACTAGAAGGACATATGTAGAATTCAACATACAAAGGTTTTCAAATGTGGTTTTTTAAAAAGCTTTTTTCAATGAATATTTTCTAAAATCATGTTTTAGGCAAAATCCACAATGCAACTAGTTCGGCATGTGAAGGGATACAAAGTTCTTTATAACAAACGAGAAAAAATATTTGTTATACATTTTGCATGAAAAGGGTCTAAAATATTTTTTTACGTTCAGCAGTAGAAGGACATATGTAGAATTCAACATACAAAGATTTTCAAATGTGGTTTTTTTAAAAAGCTTTTTTCAATGAATATTTTCTAAAATCATGTTTTAGGCAAAATCCACAATGCAACTAGTTCGGCATGTGAAGGGATACAAAGTTCTTTATAACAAACAAGAAAAATATATGTTATACATTTTGCATGAAAAGGGTCTAAAATATTTTTTTAACGTTCAGCACTAGAAGGACATATGTAGAATTCAACATACAAAGGTTTTCAAATGTGTTTTTTAAAAAGCTTTTTTCAATGAATATTTTCTAAAATCATGTTTTAGGCTAAATCCACAATGCAACTTGTTCGGCATATGAAGGGATACAAAGTTCTTTATAACAAACGAGAAAAATATTTGTTATACATTTTGCATGAAAAGGGTCTAAAATATTTTTTTTACGTTCAGCAGTAGAAGGACATATGTAGAATTCAACATACAAAGGTTTTCAAATGTGTTTTTTTAAAAAGCTTTTTTCAATGAATATTTTCTAAAATCATGTTTTAGGCTAAATCCACAATGCAACTTGTTCGGCATATGAAGGGATACAAAGTTCTTTATAACAAACAAGAAAAAATATTTGTTATACATTTTGCATGAAAAGGGTCTAAAATATTTTTTTAACGTTCAGCACTAGAAGGACATATGTAGAATTCAACATACAAAGGTTTTCAAATGTGGTTTTTTAAAAAGCTTTTTTCAATGAATATTTTCTAAAATCATGTTTTAGGCAAAATCCACAATGCAACTTGTTCGGCATATGAAGGGATACAAAGTTCTTTATAACAAACGAGAAAAATATTTGTTATACATTTTGCATGAAAAGGGTCTAAAATATTTTTTTACGTTCAGCACTAGAAGGACATATGTAGAATTCAACATACAAAGGTTTTCAAATGTGGTTTTTAAAAAGCTTTTTTCAATGAATATTTTCTAAAATCATGTTTTAGGCAAAATCCACAATGCAACTAGTTCGGCATATGAAGGGATACAAAGTTCTTTATAACAAACAAGAAAAATATATGTTATACATTTTGCATGAAAAGGGTCTAAAATATTTTTTTTAACGTTCAGCACTAGAAGGACATATGTAGAAGTCAACATACAAAGGTTTTCAAATGTGTTTTTTTAAAAAGCTTTTTTCAATGAATATTTTCTAAAATCATGTTTTAGGCTAAATCCACAATGCAACTTGTTCGGCATATGAAGGGATACAAAGTTCTTTATAACAAACGAGAAAAATATATATTTTATACATTTTGCATGAAAAGGGTCTAAAATATTTTTTTTACGTTCAGCACTAGAAGGACATATGTAGAATTCAACATACAAAGGTTTTCAAATGTGTTTTTTTAAAAAGCTTTTTTCAATGAATATTTTCTAAAATCATGTTTTAGGCTAAAATCCACAATGCAACTAGTTCGGCATGTGAAGGGATACAAAGTTCTTTATAACAAACGAGAAAAATATTTGTTATACATTTTGCATGAAAAGGGTCTAAAATATTTTTTTTACGTTCAGCAGTAGAAGGACATATGTAGAATTCAACATACAAAGGTTTTCAAATGTGGTTTTTTTAAAAAGCTTTTTTCAATGAATATTTTCTAAAATCATGTTTTAGGCTAAATCCACAATGCAACTTGTTCGGCATATGAAGGGATACAAAGTTCTTTATAACAAACGAGAAAAATATTTGTTATACATTTTGCATGAAAAGGGTCTAAAATATTTTTTTAACGTTCAGCACTAGAAGGACATATGTAGAATTCAACATACAAAGGTTTTCAAATGTGTTTTTTTTAAAAAGCTTTTTTCAATGAATATTTTCTAAAATCATGTTTTAGGCTAAATCCACAATGCAACTTGTTCGGCATGTGAAGGGATACAAAGTTCTTTATAACAAACGAGAAAAATATATGTTATACATTTTGCATGAAAAGGGTCTAAAATATTTTTTTACGTTCAGCAGTAGAAGGACATATGTAGAATTCAACATACAAAGGTTTTCAAATGTGGTTTTTTAAAAAGCTTTTTTCAATGAATATTTTCTAAAATCATGTTTTAGGCTAAAATCCACAATGCAACTAGTTCGGCATATGAAGGGATACAAAGTTCTTTATAACAAACGAGAAAAATATATGTTATACATTTTGCATGAAAAGGGTCTAAAATATTTTTTTTAACGTTCAGCAGTAGAAGGACATATGTAGAATTCAACATACAAAGGTTTTCAAATGTGTTTTTTAAAAAGCTTTTTTCAATGAATATTTTCTAAAATCATGTTTTAGGCTAAATCCACAATGCAACTTGTTCGGCATATGAAGGGATACAAAGTTCTTTATAACAAACGAGAAAAATATATGTTATACATTTTGCATGAAAAGGGTCTAAAATATTTTTTTACGTTCAGCAGTAGAAGGACATATGTAGAATTCAACATACAAAGGTTTTCAAATGTGTTTTTTTAAAAAGCTTTTTTCAATGAATATTTTCTAAAATCATGTTTTAGGCTAAATCCACAATGCAACTTGTTCGGCATATGAAGGGATACAAAGTTCTTTATAACAAACAAGAAAAATATATGTTATACATTTTGCATGAAAAGGGTCTAAAATATTTTTTTTACGTTCAGCAGTAGAAGGACATATGTAGAATTCAACATACAAAGGTTTTCAAATGTGGTTTTTTAAAAAAGCTTTTTTCAATGAATATTTTCTAAAATCATGTTTTAGGCTAAATCCACAATGCAACTAGTTCGGCATATGAAGGGATACAAAGTTCTTTATAACAAACGAGAAAAATATATGTTATACATTTTGCATGAAAAGGGTCTAAAATATTTTTTTAACGTTCAGCAGTAGAAGGACATATGTAGAATTCAACATACAAAGGTTTTTCAAATGTGGTTTTTTTAAAAAGCTTTTTTCAATGAATATTTTCTAAAATCATGTTTTAGGCAAAATCCACAATGCAACTAGTTCGGCATATGAAGGGATACAAAGTTCTTTATAACAAACAAGAAAAATATATGTTATACATTTTGCATGAAAAGGGTCTAAAATATTTTTTTAACGTTCAGCAGTAGAAGGACATATGTAGAATTCAACATACAAAGGTTTTCAAATGTGGTTTTTTAAAAAGCTTTTTCAATGAATATTTTCTAAAATCATGTTTTAGGCAAAATCCACAATGCAACTAGTTCGGCATGTGAAGGGATACAAAGTTCTTTATAACAAACGAGAAAAATATTTGTTATACATTTTGCATGAAAAGGGTCTAAAATATTTTTTTTACGTTCAGCAGTAGAAGGACATATGTAGAATTCAACATACAAAGGTTTTCAAATGTGGTTTTTTAAAAAGCTTTTTTCAATGAATATTTTCTAAAATCATGTTTTAGGCTAAATCCACAATGCAACTAGTTCGGCATATGAAGGGATACAAAGTTCTTTATAACAAACAAGAAAAAATATATGTTATACATTTTGCATGAAAAGGGTCTAAAATATTTTTTTTAACGTTCAGCACTAGAAGGACATATGTAGAATTCAACATACAAAGGTTTTCAAATGTGGTTTTTTTAAAAAGCTTTTTTCAATGAATATTTTCTAAAATCATGTTTTAGGCTAAATCCACAATGCAACTAGTTCGGCATATGAAGGGATACAAAGTTCTTTATAACAAACAAGAAAAATATATGTTATACATTTTGCATGAAAAGGGTCTAAAATATTTTTTTTAACGTTCAGCAGTAGAAGGACATATGTAGAATTCAACATACAAAGGTTTTCAAATGTGGTTTTTTTAAAAAGCTTTTTTCAATGAATATTTTCTAAAATCATGTTTTAGGCAAAATCCACAATGCAACTAGTTCGGCATATGAAGGGATACAAAGTTCTTTATAACAAACGAGAAAAATATTTGTTATACATTTTGCATGAAAAGGGTCTAAAATATTTTTTTACGTTCAGCAGTAGAAGGACATATGTAGAATTCAACATACAAAGGTTTTCAAATGTGGTTTTTTAAAAGCTTTTTTCAATGAATATTTTCTAAAATCATGTTTTAGGCTAAAATCCACAATGCAACTTGTTCGGCATATGAAGGGATACAAAGTTCTTTATAACAAACGAGAAAAATATATGTTATACATTTTGCATGAAAAGGGTCTAAAATATTTTTTTAACGTTCAGCAGTAGAAGGACATATGTAGAATTCAACATACAAAGGTTTTCAAATGTGTTTTTTTAAAAAGCTTTTTTCAATGAATATTTTCTAAAATCATGTTTTAGGCTAAATCCACAATGCAACTTGTTCGGCATATGAAGGGATACAAAGTTCTTTATAACAAACGAGAAAAATATATGTTATACATTTTGCATGAAAAGGGTCTAAAATATTTTTTTTACGTTCAGCAGTAGAAGGACATATGTAGAATTCAACATACAAAGATTTTCAAATGTGGTTTTTTAAAAAGCTTTTTTCAATGAATATTTTCTAAAATCATGTTTTAGGCTAAATCCACAATGCAACTTGTTCGGCATATGAAGGGATACAAAGTTCTTTATAACAAACGAGAAAAATATATGTTATACATTTTGCATGAAAAGGGTCTAAAATATTTTTTTAACGTTCAGCACTAGAAGGACATATGTAGAATTCAACATACAAAGGTTTTCAAATGTGTTTTTTAAAAAGCTTTTTTCAATGAATATTTTCTAAAATCATGTTTTAGGCTAAATCCACAATGCAACTTGTTCGGCATATGAAGGGATACAAAGTTCTTTATAACAAACGAGAAAAATATATGTTATACATTTTGCATGAAAAGGGTCTAAAATATTTTTTTTACGTTCAGCAGTAGAAGGACATATGTAGAATTCAACATACAAAGATTTTCAAATGTGGTTTTTTTAAAAAGCTTTTTTCAATGAATATTTTCTAAAATCATGTTTTAGGCAAAATCCACAATGCAACTAGTTCGGCATGTGAAGGGATACAAAGTTCTTTATAACAAACAAGAAAAATATATGTTATACATTTTGCATGAAAAGGGTCTAAAATATTTTTTTAACGTTCAGCACTAGAAGGACATATGTAGAATTCAACATACAAAGGTTTTTCAAATGTGTTTTTTTAAAAAGCTTTTTCAATGAATATTTTCTAAAATCATGTTTTAGGCAAAATCCACAATGCAACTAGTTCGGCATGTGAAGGGATACAAAGTTCTTTATAACAAACGAGAAAAATATTTGTTATACATTTTGCATGAAAAGGGTCTAAAATATTTTTTTACGTTCAGCAGTAGAAGGACATATGTAGAATTCAACATACAAAGATTTTCAAATGTGGTTTTTTAAAAAGCTTTTTTCAATGAATATTTTCTAAAATCATGTTTTAGGCAAAATCCACAATGCAACTAGTTCGGCATATGAAGGGATACAAAGTTCTTTATAACAAACGAGAAAAATATATGTTATACATTTTGCATGAAAAGGGTCTAAAATATTTTTTTAACGTTCAGCACTAGAAGGACATATGTAGAATTCAACATACAAAGGTTTTCAAATGTGTTTTTTAAAAAGCTTTTTTCAATGAATATTTTCTAAAATCATGTTTTAGGCTAAATCCACAATGCAACTTGTTCGGCATATGAAGGGATACAAAGTTCTTTATAACAAACGAGAAAAATATATGTTATACATTTTGCATGAAAAGGGTCTAAAATATTTTTTTTACGTTCAGCAGTAGAAGGACATATGTAGAATTCAACATACAAAGGTTTTCAAATGTGGTTTTTTAAAAAGCTTTTTTCAATGAATATTTTCTAAAATCATGTTTTAGGCTAAATCCACAATGCAACTAGTTCGGCATATGAAGGGATACAAAGTTCTTTATAACAAACGAGAAAAATATATGTTATACATTTTGCATGAAAAGGGTCTAAAATATTTTTTTAACGTTCAGCACTAGAAGGACATATGTAGAATTCAACATACAAAGGTTTTCAAATGTGGTTTTTTAAAAAGCTTTTTTCAATGAATATTTTCTAAAATCATGTTTTAGGCTAAATCCACAATGCAACTAGTTCGGCATATGAAGGGATACAAAGTTCTTTATAACAAACGAGAAAAATATTTGTTATACATTTTGCATGAAAAGGGTCTAAAATATTTTTTTTAACGTTCAGCACTAGAAGGACATATGTAGAAGTCAACATACAAAGGTTTTCAAATGTGGTTTTTTAAAAAGCTTTTTTCAATGAATATTTTCTAAAATCATGTTTTAGGCAAAATCCACAATGCAACTAGTTCGGCATGTGAAGGGATACAAAGTTCTTTATAACAAACGAGAAAAATATTTGTTATACATTTTGCATGAAAAGGGTCTAAAATATTTTTTTTACGTTCAGCAGTAGAAGGACATATGTAGAATTCAACATACAAAGGTTTTCAAATGTGTTTTTTTAAAAAGCTTTTTTCAATGAATATTTTCTAAAATCATGTTTTAGGCTAAATCCACAATGCAACTTGTTCGGCATATGAAGGGATACAAAGTTCTTTATAACAAACGAGAAAAATATATGTTATACATTTTGCATGAAAAGGGTCTAAAATATTTTTTTAACGTTCAGCAGTAGAAGGACATATGTAGAATTCAACATACAAAGGTTTTCAAATGTGTTTTTTTTAAAAAGCTTTTTTCAATGAATATTTTCTAAAATCATGTTTTAGGCTAAAATCCACAATGCAACTAGTTCGGCATATGAAGGGATACAAAGTTCTTTATAACAAACGAGAAAAATATTTGTTATACATTTTGCATGAAAAGGGTCTAAAATATTTTTTTAACGTTCAGCACTAGAAGGACATATGTAGAAGTCAACATACAAAGGTTTTCAAATGTGGTTTTTTTAAAAAGCTTTTTTCAATGAATATTTTCTAAAATCATGTTTTAGGCTAAATCCACAATGCAACTTGTTCGGCATATGAAGGGATACAAAGTTCTTTATAACAAACGAGAAAAATATATGTTATACATTTTGCATGAAAAGGGTCTAAAATATTTTTTTTACGTTCAGCAGTAGAAGGACATATGTAGAATTCAACATACAAAGGTTTTCAAATGTGGTTTTTTAAAAAGCTTTTTTCAATGAATATTTTCTAAAATCATGTTTTAGGCTAAAATCCACAATGCAACTAGTTCGGCATATGAAGGGATACAAAGTTCTTTATAACAAACGAGAAAAATATATGTTATACATTTTGCATGAAAAGGGTCTAAAATATTTTTTTAACGTTCAGCACTAGAAGGACATATGTAGAATTCAACATACAAAGGTTTTCAAATGTGGTTTTTTAAAAAGCTTTTTTCAATGAATATTTTCTAAAATCATGTTTTAGGCTAAATCCACAATGCAACTAGTTCGGCATATGAAGGGATACAAAGTTCTTTATAACAAACGAGAAAAATATTTGTTATACATTTTGCATGAAAAGGGTCTAAAATATTTTTTTTACGTTCAGCAGTAGAAGGACATATGTAGAATTCAACATACAAAGGTTTTCAAATGTGGTTTTTTAAAAAGCTTTTTCAATGAATATTTTCTAAAATCATGTTTTAGGCAAAATCCACAATGCAACTAGTTCGGCATGTGAAGGGATACAAAGTTCTTTATAACAAACGAGAAAAATATTTGTTATACATTTTGCATGAAAAGGGTCTAAAATATTTTTTTACGTTCAGCAGTAGAAGGACATATGTAGAATTCAACATACAAAGGTTTTCAAATGTGTTTTTTTAAAAAGCTTTTTTCAATGAATATTTTCTAAAATCATGTTTTAGGCTAAATCCACAATGCAACTTGTTCGGCATATGAAGGGATACAAAGTTCTTTATAACAAACGAGAAAAATATATGTTATACATTTTGCATGAAAAGGGTCTAAAATATTTTTTTTAACGTTCAGCAGTAGAAGGACATATGTAGAATTCAACATACAAAGGTTTTCAAATGTGGTTTTTTTAAAAAGCTTTTTTCAATGAATATTTTCTAAAATCATGTTTTAGGCTAAATCCACAATGCAACTTGTTCGGCATATGAAGGGATACAAAGTTCTTTATAACAAACGAGAAAAATATATGTTATACATTTTGCATGAAAAGGGTCTAAAATATTTTTTTAACGTTCAGCAGTAGAAGGACATATGTAGAATTCAACATACAAAGATTTTCAAATGTGGTTTTTTTTAAAAAGCTTTTTTCAATGAATATTTTCTAAAATCATGTTTTAGGCTAAATCCACAATGCAACTAGTTCGGCATATGAAGGGATACAAAGTTCTTTATAACAAACGAGAAAAATATTTGTTATACATTTTGCATGAAAAGGGTCTAAAATATTTTTTTTACGTTCAGCAGTAGAAGGACATATGTAGAATTCAACATACAAAGGTTTTCAAATGTGGTTTTTTTAAAAAGCTTTTTTCAATGAATATTTTCTAAAATCATGTTTTAGGCAAAATCCACAATGCAACTAGTTCGGCATGTGAAGGGATACAAAGTTCTTTATAACAAACAAGAAAAATATTTGTTATACATTTTGCATGAAAAGGGTCTAAAATATTTTTTTTAACGTTCAGCACTAGAAGGACATATGTAGAATTCAACATACAAAGGTTTTCAAATGTGTTTTTTTAAAAAGCCTTTTTCAATGAATATTTTCTAAAATCATGTTTTAGGCTAAATCCACAATGCAACTAGTTCGGCATGTGAAGGGATACAAAGTTCTTTATAACAAACGAGAAAAATATTTGTTATACATTTTGCATGAAAAGGGTCTAAAATATTTTTTTACGTTCAGCAGTAGAAGGACATATGTAGAATTCAACATACAAAGGTTTTCAAATGTGGTTTTTTAAAAAGCTTTTTTCAATGAATATTTTCTAAAATCATGTTTTAGGCTAAATCCACAATGCAACTTGTTCGGCATATGAAGGGATACAAAGTTCTTTATAACAAACGAGAAAAATATATGTTATACATTTTGCATGAAAAGGGTCTAAAATATTTTTTTTAACGTTCAGCACTAGAAGGACATATGTAGAATTCAACATACAAAGGTTTTCAAATGTGTTTTTTAAAAAGCTTTTTTCAATGAATATTTTCTAAAATCATGTTTTAGGCAAAATCCACAATGCAACTAGTTCGGCATATGAAGGGATACAAAGTTCTTTATAACAAACGAGAAAAATATATGTTATACATTTTGCATGAAAAGGGTCTAAAATATTTTTTTTACGTTCAGCAGTAGAAGGACATATGTAGAATTCAACATACAAAGGTTTTCAAATGTGGTTTTTTAAAAAGCTTTTTTCAATGAATATTTTCTAAAATCATGTTTTAGGCTAAATCCACAATGCAACTTGTTCGGCATATGAAGGGATACAAAGTTCTTTATAACAAACGAGAAAAATATATGTTATACATTTTGCATGAAAAGGGTCTAAAATATTTTTTTAACGTTCAGCACTAGAAGGACATATGTAGAATTCAACATACAAAGGTTTTCAAATGTGTTTTTTAAAAAGCTTTTTTCAATGAATATTTTCTAAAATCATGTTTTAGGCTAAATCCACAATGCAACTTGTTCGGCATATGAAGGGATACAAAGTTCTTTATAACAAACGAGAAAAATATATGTTATACATTTTGCATGAAAAGGGTCTAAAATATTTTTTTTACGTTCAGCACTAGAAGGACATATGTAGAATTCAACATACAAAGGTTTTCAAATGTGGTTTTTTTAAAAGCTTTTTTCAATGAATATTTTCTAAAATCATGTTTTAGGCTAAATCCACAATGCAACTAGTTCGGCATGTGAAGGGATACAAAGTTCTTTATAACAAACGATAAAAATATTTGTTATACATTTTGCATGAAAAGGGTCTAAAATATTTTTTTTACGTTCAGCAGTAGAAGGACATATGTAGAATTCAACATACAAAGATTTTCAAATGTGGTTTTTTTAAAAAGCTTTTTTCAATGAATATTTTCTAAAATCATGTTTTAGGCAAAATCCACAATGCAACTAGTTCGGCATATGAAGGGATACAAAGTTCTTTATAACAAACGAGAAAAATATTTGTTATACATTTTGCATGAAAAAGGGTCTAAAATATTTTTTTAACGTTCAGCAGTAGAAGGACATATGTAGAATTCAACATACAAAGGTTTTCAAATGTGGTTTTTTTAAAAAGCTTTTTTCAATGAATATTTTCTAAAATCATGTTTTAGGCAAAATCAACAATGCAACTAGTTCGGCATGTGAAGGGATACAAAGTTCTTTATAACAAACGAGAAAAATATTTGTTATACATTTTGCATGAAAAGGGTCTAAAATATTTTTTTTAACGTTCAGCACTAGAAGGACATATATAGAATTCAACATACAAAGGTTTTCAAATGTGTTTTTTAAAAAGCTTTTTTCAATGAATATTTTCTAAAATCATGTTTTAGGCTAAATCCACAATGCAACTAGTTCGGCATATGAAGGGATACAAAGTTCTTTATAACAAACAAGAAAAATATATGTTATACATTTTGCATGAAAAGGGTCTAAAATATTTTTTTAACGTTCAGCACTAGAAGGACATATATAGAATTCAACATACAAAGGTTTTCAAATGTGTTTTTTAAAAAGCTTTTTTCAATGAATATTTTCTAAAATCATGTTTTAGGCTAAATCCACAATGCAACTAGTTCGGCATGTGAAGGGATACAAAGTTTATAACAAACGAGAAAAATATTTGTTATACATTTTGCATGAAAAGGGTCTAAAATATTTTTTTTACGTTCAGCACTAGAAGGACATATGTAGAATTCAACATACAAAGGTTTTCAAATGTGGTTTTTTAAAAAGCTTTTTTCAATGAATATTTTCTAAAATCATGTTTTAGGCTAAATCCACAATGCAACTAGTTCGGCATATGAAGGGATACAAAGTTCTTTATAACAAATGAGAAAAATATTTGTTATACATTTTGCATGAAAAGGGTCTAAAATATTTTTTTACGTTCAGCAGTAGAAGGACATGTAGAATTCAACATACAAAGGTTTTCAAATGTGGTTTTTAAAAAGCTTTTTTCAATGAATATTTTCTAAAATCATGTTTTAGGCAAAATCCACAATGCAACTAGTTCGGCATGTGAAGGGATACAAAGTTCTTTATAACAAACGAGAAAAATATATGTTATACATTTTGCATGAAAAGGGTCTAAAATATTTTTTTACGTTCAGCAGTAGAAGGACATATGTAGAATTCAACATACAAAGGTTTTCAAATGTGTTTTTTTAAAAAGCTTTTTTCAATGAATATTTTCTAAAATCATGTTTTAGGCTAAATCCACAATGCAACTTGTTCGGCATATGAAGGGATACAAAGTTCTTTATAACAAACGAGAAAAAATATTTGTTATACATTTTGCATGAAAAGGGTCTAAAATATTTTTTTTAACGTTCAGCAGTAGAAGGACATATGTAGAATTCAACATACAAAGGTTTTCAAATGTGGTTTTTTTAAAAGCTTTTTTCAATGAATATTTTCTAAAATCATGTTTTAGGCTAAATCCACAATGCAACTTGTTCGGCATATGAAGGGATACAAAGTTCTTTATAACAAACAAGAAAAAATATATGTTATACATTTTGCATGAAAAGGGTCTAAAATATTTTTTTAACGTTCAGCACTAGAAGGACATATGTAGAATTCAACATACAAAGGTTTTCAAATGTGTTTTTTAAAAAGCTTTTTTCAATGAATATTTTCTAAAATCATGTTTTAGGCAAAATCCACAATGCAACTAGTTCGGCATGTGAAGGGATACAAAGTTCTTTATAACAAACGATAAAAATATTTGTTATACATTTTGCATGAAAAGGGTCTAAAAAATTTTTTTACGTTCAGCAGTAGAAGGACATATGTAGAATTCAACATACAAAGGTTTTCAAATGTGTTTTTTTAAAAAGCTTTTTTCAATGAATATTTTCTAAAATCATGTTTTAGGCTAAATCCACAATGCAACTTGTTCGGCATATGAAGGGATACAAAGTTCTTTATAACAAACGAGAAAAATATATGTTATACATTTTGCATGAAAAGGGTCTAAAATATTTTTTTAACGTTCAGCACTAGAAGGACATATGTAGAATTCAACATACAAAGGTTTTCAAATGTGTTTTTTTAAAAAGCTTTTTTCAATGAATATTTTCTAAAATCATGTTTTAGGCAAAATCCACAATGCAACTAGTTCGGCATGTGAAGGGATACAAAGTTCTTTATAACAAACGAGAAAAATATTTGTTATACATTTTGCATGAAAAGGGTCTAAAATATTTTTTTACGTTCAGCAGTAGAAGGACATATGTAGAATTCAACATACAAAGGTTTTCAAATGTGTTTTTTTTAAAAGCTTTTTTCAATGAATATTTTCTAAAATCATGTTTTAGGCAAAATCCACAATGCAACTAGTTCGGCATATGAAGGGATACAAAGTTCTTTATAACAAACAAGAAAAATATATGTTATACATTTTGCATGAAAAGGGTCTAAAATATTTTTTTAACGTTCAGCACTAGAAGGACATATGTAGAATTCAACATACAAAGGTTTTCAAATGTGGTTTTTTAAAAAGCTTTTTCAATGAATATTTTCTAAAATCATGTTTTAGGCTAAATCCACAATGCAACTAGTTCGGCATATGAAGGGATACAAAGTTCTTTATAACAAACGAGAAAAATATTTGTTATACATTTTGCATGAAAAGGGTCTAAAATATTTTTTTTACGTTCAGCAGTAGAAGGACATATGTAGAATTCAACATACAAAGGTTTTCAAATGTGTTTTTTAAAAAGCTTTTTTCAATGAATATTTTCTAAAATCATGTTTTAGGCAAAATCCACAATGCAACTAGTTCGGCATATGAAGGGATACAAAGTTCTTTATAACAAACGAGAAAAATATTTGTTATACATTTTGCATGAAAAGGGTCTAAAATATTTTTTTTACGTTCAGCAGTAGAAGGACATATGTAGAATTCAACATACAAAGGTTTTCAAATGTGTTTTTTTAAAAAGCTTTTTTCAATGAATATTTTCTAAAATCATGTTTTAGGCTAAATCCACAATGCAACTTGTTCGGCATATGAAGGGATACAAAGTTCTTTATAACAAACGAGAAAAATATTTGTTATACATTTTGCATGAAAAGGGTCTAAAATATTTTTTTTAACGTTCAGCACTAGAAGGACATATGTAGAATTCAACATACAAAGGTTTTCAAATGTGTTTTTTTAAAAAGCTTTTTTCAATGAATATTTTCTAAAATCATGTTTTAGGCTAAATCCACAATGCAACTAGTTCGGCATGTGAAGGGATACAAAGTTCTTTATAACAAACGAGAAAAATATATGTTATACATTTTGCATGAAAAGGGTCTAAAATATTTTTTTAACGTTCAGCAGTAGAAGGACATATGTAGAATTCAACATACAAAGGTTTTCAAATGTGGTTTTTTAAAAAGCTTTTTCAATGAATATTTTCTAAAATCATGTTTTAGGCAAAATCCACAATGCAACTAGTTCGGCATGTGAAGGGATACAAAGTTCTTTATAACAAACGAGAAAAATATATGTTATACATTTTGCATGAAAAGGGTCTAAAATATTTTTTTAACGTTCAGCACTAGAAGGACATATGTAGAATTCAACATACAAAGGTTTTCAAATGTGGTTTTTTAAAAAGCTTTTTTCAATGAATATTTTCTAAAATCATGTTTTAGGCAAAATCCACAATGCAACTAGTTCGGCATATGAAGGGATACAAAGTTCTTTATAACAAACGAGAAAAATATTTGTTATACATTTTGCATGAAAAGGGTCTAAAATATTTTTTTTAACGTTCAGCAGTAGAAGGACATATGTAGAATTCAACATACAAAGTTTTCAAATGTGGTTTTTTAAAAAGCTTTTTTCAATGAATATTTTCTAAAATCATGTTTTAGGCAAAATCCACAATGCAACTTGTTCGGCATATGAAGGGATACAAAGTTCTTTATAACAAACAAGAAAAATATATGTTATACATTTTGCATGAAAAGGGTCTAAAATATTTTTTTAACGTTCAGCACTAGAAGGACATATGTAGAATTCAACATACAAAGGTTTTCAAATGTGTTTTTTAAAAAGCTTTTTTCAATGAATATTTTCTAAAATCATGTTTTAGGCTAAATCCACAATGCAACTTGTTCGGCATATGAAGGGATACAAAGTTCTTTATAACAAACGAGAAAAATATTTGTTATACATTTTGCATGAAAAGGGTCTAAAATATTTTGTTTACGTTCAGCACTAGAAGGACATATGTAGAATTCAACATACAAAGGTTTTCAAATGTGGTTTTTTAAAAAGCTTTTTCAATGAATATTTTCTAAAATCATGTTTTAGGCTAAATCCACAATGCAACTAGTTCGGCATGTGAAGAGATACAAAGTTTATAACAAACGAGAAAAATATTTGTTATACATTTTGCATGAAAAGGGTCTAAAATATTTTTTTTACGTTCAGCAGTAGAAGGACATATGTAGAATTCAACATACAAAGGTTTTCAAATGTGGTTTTTAAAAAAGCTTTTTTCAATGAATATTTTCTAAAATCATGTTTTAGGCAAAATCCACAATGCAACTAGTTCGGCATATGAAGGGATACAAAGTTCTTTATAACAAACAAGAAAAATATATGTTATACATTTTGCATGAAAAGGGTCTAAAATATTTTTTTAACGTTCAGCACTAGAAGGACATATGTAGAATTCAACATACAAAGGTTTTCAAATGTGTTTTTTAAAAAGCTTTTTTCAATGAATATTTTCTAAAATCATGTTTTAGGCTAAATCCACAATGCAACTAGTTCGGCATGTGAAGGGATACAAAGTTCTTTATAACAAACGAGAAAAATATTTGTTATACATTTTGCATGAAAAGGGTCTAAAATATTTTTTTTACGTTCAGCAGTAGAAGGACATATGTAGAATTCAACATACAAAGGTTTTCAAATGTGTTTTTTAAAAAGCTTTTTTCAATGAATATTTTCTAAAATCATGTTTTAGGCTAAATCCACAATGCAACTTGTTCGGCATATGAAGGGATACAAAGTTCTTTATAACAAACGAGAAAAATATATGTTATACATTTTGCATGAAAAGGGTCTAAAATATTTTTTAACGTTCAGCAGTAGAAGGACATATGTAGAATTCAACATACAAAGGTTTTCAAATGTGTTTTTTTAAAAAGCTTTTTCAATGAATATTTTCTAAAATCATGTTTTAGGCTAAATCCACAATGCAACTTGTTCGGCATATGAAGGGATACAAAGTTCTTTATAACAAACAAGAAAAATATATGTTATACATTTTGCATGAAAAGGGTCTAAAATATTTTTTTAACGTTCAGCACTAGAAGGACATATGTAGAATTCAACATACAAAGGTTTTCAAATGT
The DNA here is from genome assembly GCF_020615455.1 of Coregonus clupeaformis. Taxonomy (NCBI): domain Eukaryota; kingdom Metazoa; phylum Chordata; class Actinopteri; order Salmoniformes; family Salmonidae; genus Coregonus; species Coregonus clupeaformis. The sequence goes on from NW_025534661.1 coordinate 162,317, forward strand.
GTTTTTTTAAAAAGCTTTTTTCAATGAATATTTTCTAAAATCATGTTTTAGGCAAAATCCACAATGCAACTAGTTCGGCATGTGAAGGGATACAAAGTTCTTTATAACAAACGAGAAAAATATTTGTTATACATTTTGCATGAAAAGGGTCTAAAATATTTTTTTTACGTTCAGCAGTAGAAGGACATATGTAGAATTCAACATACAAAGGTTTTCAAATGTGTTTTTTTAAAAAGCTTTTTTCAATGAATATTTTCTAAAATCATGTTTTAGGCTAAATCCACAATGCAACTAATTTCGGCATATGAAGGGATACAAAGTTCTTTATAACAAACGAGAAAAATATATGTTATACATTTTGCATGAAAAGGGTCTAAAATATTTTTTTAACGTTCAGCACTAGAAGGACATATGTAGAATTCAACATACAAAGGTTTTCAAATGTGGTTTTTTTAAAAAGCTTTTTTCAATGAATATTTTCTAAAATCATGTTTTAGGCTAAATCCACAATGCAACTTGTTCGGCATATGAAGGGATACAAAGTTCTTTATAACAAACGAGAAAAATATTTGTTATACATTTTGCATGAAAAGGGTCTAAAATATTTTTTTACGTTCAGCAGTAGAAGGACATATGTAGAATTCAACATACAAAGGTTTTCAAATGTGGTTTTTTTAAAAAGCTTTTTCAATGAATATTTTCTAAAATCATGTTTTAGGCTAAATCCACAATGCAACTAGTTCGGCATATGAAGGGATACAAAGTTCTTTATAACAAACAAGAAAAATATATGTTATACATTTTGCATGAAAAGGGTCTAAAATATTTTTTTAACGTTCAGCACTAGAAGGACATATGTAGAATTCAACATACAAAGGTTTTCAAATGTGGTTTTTTAAAAGCTTTTTTCAATGAATATTTTCTAAAATCATGTTTTAGGCAAAATCCACAATGCAACTAGTTCGGCATATGAAGGGATACAAAGTTCTTTATAACAAACGAGAAAAATATATGTTATACATTTTGCATGAAAAGGGTCTAAAATATTTTTTTAACGTTCAGCAGTAGAAGGACATATGTAGAATTCAACATACAAAGGTTTTCAAATGTGGTTTTTAAAAAGCTTTTTTCAATGAATATTTTCTAAAATCATGTTTTAGGCTAAATCCACAATGCAACTAGTTCGGCATATGAAGGGATACAAAGTTCTTTATAACAAACAGAGAAAAATATTTGTTATACATTTTGCATGAAAAGGGTCTAAAATATTTTTTTTACGTTCAGCACTAGAAGGACATATGTAGAATTCAACATACAAAGGTTTTCAAATGTGGTTTTTTAAAAAGCTTTTTTCAATGAATATTTTCTAAAATCATGTTTTAGGCTAAATCCACAATGCAACTAGTTCGGCATGTGAAGGGATACAAAGTTCTTTATAACAAACGAGAAAAATATTTGTTATACATTTTGCATGAAAAGGGTCTAAAATATTTTTTTTACGTTCAGCAGTAGAAGGACATATGTAGAATTCAACATACAAAGGTTTTCAAATGTGGTTTTTTAAAAAGCTTTTTTCAATGAATATTTTCTAAAATCATGTTTTAGGCTAAAATCCACAATGCAACTTGTTCGGCATGTGAAGGGATACAAAGTTCTTTATAACAAACGATAAAAATATTTGTTATACATTTTGCATGAAAAGGGTCTAAAATATTTTTTTACGTTCAGCAGTAGAAGGACATATGTAGAATTCAACATACAAAGGTTTTCAAATGTGTTTTTTTTTAAAGCTTTTTTCAATGAATATTTTCTAAAATCATGTTTTAGGCTAAATCCACAATGCAACTAGTTCGGCATATGAAGGGATACAAAGTTCTTTATAACAAACGAGAAAAATATATGTTATACATTTTGCATGAAAAGGGTCTAAAATATTTTTTTAACGTTCAGCAGTAGAAGGACATATGTAGAATTCAACATACAAAGTTTTCAAATGTGGTTTTTTAAAAAGCTTTTTTCAATGAATATTTTCTAAAATCATGTTTTAGGCTAAATCCACAATGCAACTTGTTCGGCATATGAAGGGATACAAAGTTCTTTATAACAAACAAGAAAAATATTTGTTATACATTTTGCATGAAAAGGGTCTAAAATATTTTTTTAACGTTCAGCAGTAGAAGGACATATGTAGAATTCAACATACAAAGGTTTTCAAATGTGGTTTTTTAAAAAGCTTTTTTCAATGAATATTTTCTAAAATCATGTTTTAGGCTAAATCCACAATGCAACTAGTTCGGCATGTGAAGGGATACAAAGTTCTTTATAACAAACAAGAAAAATATATGTTATACATTTTGCATGAAAAGGGTCTAAAATATTTTTTAACGTTCAGCACTAGAAGGACATATGTAGAATTCAACATACAAAGGTTTTCAAATGTGTTTTTTTAAAAAGCTTTTTTCAATGAATATTTTCTAAAATCATGTTTTAGGCTAAATCCACAATGCAACTAGTTCGGCATATGAAGGGATACAAAGTTCTTTATAACAAACAAGAAAAATATATGTTATACATTTTGCATGAAAAGGGTCTAAAATATTTTTTTAACGTTCAGCACTAGAAGGACATATGTAGAATTCAACATACAAAGGTTTTCAAATGTGGTTTTTTAAAAAGCTTTTTTCAATGAATATTTTCTAAAATCATGTTTTAGGCAAATCCACAATGCAACTAGTTCGGCATGTGAAGGGATACAAAGTTCTTTATAACAAACGAGAAAAATATTTGTTATACATTTTGCATGAAAAGGGTCTAAAATATTTTTTTTACGTTCAGCAGTAGAAGGACATATGTAGAATTCAACATACAAAGGTTTTCAAATGTGGTTTTTTAAAAAGCTTTTTTCAATGAATATTTTCTAAAATCATGTTTTAGGCTAAATCCACAATGCAACTTGTTCGGCATATGAAGGGATACAAAGTTCTTTATAACAAACAAGAAAAATATATGTTATACATTTTGCATGAAAAGGGTCTAAATATATTTTTTAACGTTCAGCACTAGAAGGACATATGTAGAATTCAACATACAAAGGTTTTCAAATGTGTTTTTTTAAAAAGCTTTTTTCAATGAATATTTTCTAAAATCATGTTTTAGGCTAAATCCACAATGCAACTAGTTCGGCATATGAAGGGATACAAAGTTCTTTATAACAAATGAGAAAAATATTTGTTATACATTTTGCATGAAAAGGGTCTAAAATATTTTGTTTACGTTCAGCACTAGAAGGACATATGTAGAATTCAACATACAAAGGTTTTCAAATGTGGTTTTTTAAAAAGCTTTTTTCAATGAATATTTTCTAAAATCATGATTTAGGCAAAATCCACAATGCAACTAGTTCGGCATGTGAAGAGATACAAAGTTTATAACAAACGAGAAAAATATTTGTTATACATTTTGCATGAAAAGGGTCTAAAATATTTTTTTTACGTTCAGCAGTAGAAGGACATATGTAGAATTCAACATACAAAGGTTTTCAAATGTGTTTTTTTAAAAAGCTTTTTTCAATGAATATTTTCTAAAATCATGTTTTAGGCTAAATCCACAATGCAACTTGTTCGGCATATGAAGGGATACAAAGTTCTTTATAACAAACGCGAGAAAAATATATGTTATACATTTTGCATGAAAAGGGTCTAAAATATTTTTTTGACGTTCAGCACTAGAAGGACATATGTAGAATTCAACATACAAAGGTTTTCAAATGTGTTTTTTTAAAAAGCTTTTTTCAATGAATATTTTCTAAAATCATGTTTTAGGCTAAATCCACAATGCAACTTGTTCGGCATATGAAGGGATACAAAGTTCTTTATAACAAACAAGAAAAATATATGTTATACATTTTGCATGAAAAGGGTCTAAAATATTTTTTTACGTTCAGCAGTAGAAGGACATATGTAGAATTCAACATACAAAGATTTTCAAATGTGGTTTTTTAAAAAGCTTTTTTCAATGAATATTTTCTAAAATCATGTTTTAGGCTAAATCCACAATGCAACTAATTTCGGCATATGAAGGGATACAAAGTTCTTTATAACAAACGAGAAAAATATATGTTATACATTTTGCATGAAAAGGGTCTAAAATATTTTTTTTTTTAGCGTTCAGCAGTAGAAGGACATATGTAGAATTCAACATACAAAGAGTTTTCAAATGTGTTTTTTAAAAAGCTTTTTTCAATGAATATTTTCTAAAATCATGTTTTAGGCTAAATCCACAATGCAACTAGTTCGGCATATGAAGGGATACAAAGTTCTTTATAACAAACGAGAAAAATATTTGTTATACATTTTGCATGAAAAGGGTCTAAAATATTTTTTTACGTTCAGCACTAGAAGGACATATGTAGAATTCAACATACAAAGGTTTTCAAATGTGGTTTTTTAAAAAGCTTTTTTCAATGAATATTTTCTAAAATCATGATTTAGGCAAAATCCACAATGCAACTAGTTCGGCATGTGAAGAGATACAAAGTTTATAACAAACGAGAAAAATATATGTTATACATTTTGCATGAAAAGGGTCTAAAATATTTTTTTACGTTCAGCAGTAGAAGGACATATGTAGAATTCAACATACAAAGGTTTTCAAATGTGTTTTTTTAAAAAGCTTTTTTCAATGAATATTTTCTAAAATCATGTTTTAGGCTAAATCCACAATGCAACTAGTTCGGCATATGAAGGGATACAAAGTTCTTTATAACAAACAAGAAAAATATATGTTATACATTTTGCATGAAAAGGGTCTAAAATATTTTTTAACGTTCAGCACTAGAAGGACATATGTAGAATTCAACATACAAAGGTTTTCAAATGTGTTTTTTTAAAAAGCTTTTTCAATGAATATTTTCTAAAATCATGTTTTAGGCTAAATCCACAATGCAACTACTTCGGCATGTGAAGGGATACAAAGTTCTTTATAACAAACAAGAAAAATATATGTTATACATTTTGCATGAAAAGGGTCTAAAATATTTTTTTACGTTCAGCAGTAGAAGGACATATGTAGAATTCAACATACAAAGGTTTTCAAATGTGGTTTTTTAAAAAGCTTTTTCAATGAATATTTTCTAAAATCATGTTTTAGGCTAAATCCACAATGCAACTTGTTCGGCATATGAAGGGATACAAAGTTCTTTATAACAAACGAGAAAAATATTGTTATACATTTTGCATGAAAAGGGTCTAAAATATTTTTTTAACGTTCAGCAGTAGAAGGACATATGTAGAATTCAACATACAAAGGTTTTCAAATGTGTGTTTTTTAAAAGCTTTTTTCAATGAATATTTTCTAAAATCATGTTTTAGGCTAAATCCACAATGCAACTTGTTCGGCATGTGAAGGGATACAAAGTTCTTTATAACAAACAGAGAAAAATATTTGTTATACATTTTGCATGAAAAGGGTCTAAAATATTTTTTTAACGTTCAGCACTAGAAGGACATATGTAGAATTCAACATACAAAGGTTTTCAAATGTGGTTTTTTAAAAAGCTTTTTCAATGAATATTTTCTAAAATCATGTTTTAGGCAAAATCCACAATGCAACTAGTTCGGCATGTGAAGGGATACAAAGTTCTTTATAACAAACGAGAAAAATATTTGTTATACATTTTGCATGAAAAGGGTCTAAAATATTTTTTTTACGTTCAGCAGTAGAAGGACATATGTAGAATTCAACATACAAAGATTTTCAAATGTGGTTTTTTAAAAAGCTTTTTCAATGAATATTTTCTAAAATCATGTTTTAGGCAAAATCCACAATGCAACTAGTTCGGCATGTGAAGGGATACAAAGTTCTTTATAACAAACAAGAAAAAATATATGTTATACATTTTGCATGAAAAGGGTCTAAAATATTTTTTTAACGTTCAGCACTAGAAGGACATATGTAGAATTCAACATACAAAGGTTTTCAAATGTGTTTTTTTAAAAGCTTTTTCAATGAATATTTTCTAAAATCATGTTTTAGGCTAAATCCACAATGCAACTTGTTCGGCATATGAAGGGATACAAAGTTCTTTATAACAAACGAGAAAAATATTTGTTATACATTTTGCATGAAAAGGGTCTAAAATATTTTTTTTACGTTCAGCACTAGAAGGACATATGTAGAATTCAACATACAAAGGTTTTCAAATGTGGTTTTTTAAAAAGCTTTTTTCAATGAATATTTTCTAAAATCATGTTTTAGGCAAAATCCACAATGCAACTAGTTCGGCATGTGAAGAGATACAAAGTTCTTTATAACAAATGAGAAAAATATTTGTTATACATTTTGCATGAAAAGGGTCTAAAATATTTTGTTTACGTTCAGCAGTAGAAGGACATATGTAGAATTCAACATACAAAGGTTTTCAAATGTGTTTTTTTAAAAAGCTTTTTTCAATGAATATTTTCTAAAATCATGTTTTAGGCTAAATCCACAATGCAACTTGTTCGGCATATGAAGGATACAAAGTTCTTTATAACAAACGAGAAAAATATATGTTATACATTTTGCATGAAAAGGGTCTAAAATATTTTTTTAACGTTCAGCACTAGAAGGACATATGTAGAATTCAACATACAAAGGTTTTCAAATGTGGTTTTTTAAAAGCTTTTTTCAATGAATATTTTCTAAAATCATGTTTTAGGCTAAATCCACAATGCAACTAGTTCGGCATATGAAGGGATACAAAGTTCTTTATAACAAACGAAAAAATATTTGTTATACATTTTGCATGAAAAGGGTCTAAAATATTTTTTTACGTTCAGCAGTAGAAGGACATATGTAGAATTCAACATACAAAGATTTTCAAATGTGGTTTTTTAAAAGCTTTTTTCAATGAATATTTTCTAAAATCATGTTTTAGGCTAAATCCACAATGCAACTAGTTCGGCATGTGAAGGGGATACAAAGTTCTTTATAACAAACGAGAAAAATATTTGTTATACATTTTGCATGAAAAGGGTCTAAAATATTTTTTTAACGTTCAGCACTAGAAGGACATATGTAGAATTCAACATACAAAGGTTTTCAAATGTGT